>NW_024533339.1:0-44875 GCF_016097555.1 Gigantopelta aegis
GGAGAAGCCCATCTTTGTGACCATTTCCTCTTTTTCTGGCTGGAATCAATTTGGGTCACAGGAGAGCGCGGAGATAAGTGCTGTTGCAGAGCATATAAAGACCATTAATGGTCCAAATAAAAGGCCACACAGCACATTTGAATTCACCGGATGAGCTTGGGAAACCTGTAAGTGGCAACTCTATTATCTGCAGGACATTGGTTTGAGAACTGAGAATAGGAGAGAGGAGTCAAAGAGTAAAAAGCATTAAATATTTTTAACTATGTACCTGGAAGTCCAACTCAGGTAGAATAGTGCTGTTAAGAGCTAATTCAGCTAATGCTACTTGTTGTCCTCCTTGCACTGATTTAGCTGGAACAAAATAATTGATGAAGCCTCTCAAAGAATTGATGTGTGATCTTGAAGCAACCAGGCAGTGTTGACTGGCGTGGAAACAGAATTAGACTGGATATTTTCTGGTAGTTCCTGTTGATATAACAAGCCAGGCTGCTGAGGCATAAGGATTTCTTGGATCGTAAATGTTACGAACATTAACATGTGTCCACATTATAAACTGGATCACTAATATACATTGCTTGGTATCAAGAGTAGGATATATACAATTCTGAAAAAAAAGAAAATTATAACATATTTTAATAATTTATTAATTTACTTACACCGCTGTTGTATCATGTAATAAATGAATTGCTATTCCAATAATCTTCTCGGAACACATCAAAACTAAGATAGAAGGATCACGCATATAATTTGTAACATCACTTTCCATCAAACATGTAACAGCTTTGACATAATTCATATAGAGGGAACCTAGTTCCAGTGGAACAAGCTGTGTTTGGTGTTTCCTGCCACATTCAGAGGTATTGGACTAGAGTGAGATAGCCCAAAGAACCGCAATGCGAAAGCAAACAGTCGATAAGTGGAAGTCATAAATTTTGCAACTTTGATATCAGAGATATTGAATCCCGTTTAAATGTTCTTTCTTCTTTTGTTTCTGAAGTATTTTTCGGTGGATGGATGGAGCCTCTTTTGGCTGGTCTTTTATATTCATTCTGGCGTAGGTTGGTTGATTCAAACTATTCTTTTGACCACGGACCACACCAGTAGAGGAGAAATTATCCTATTTTTTCGTTTGGGTCAGCAAGTATTGCTCATCCCAGGTCAACAATTTGCATCATTTCCAGTGACCTTCACTATTCCTGGGAAATTACCCTTTGTATTGCTGAATGTTATTCTTTCCATTGTTTTATTATGAGAGAGTCTGAACTTGGGCCGTACTTGTATAAAATCCCCTTCCTTTTAGAAACACTTTCCTTTTCGCAATCTGAAAGTAAAAAAACAATATTAATAGAATAATGTACATAATACACTTTGCGGTCAGAAATCATTCAGCCCTGATCTCTCTAGAGTATCTCGGTCATCTCTTGTCACTTTCAAATGTTATATATTTACTTTAAATTCATTGTCTCGATTTTTAAATGTCGCATGGATAGAGACAACAAGCTCTTCGTACCCTCTCTCTCTAGATCTCTAGCTGACCGTGGGCTAGATCGAACTATACAAACGAATGACTGACAACCCAGAGATTAGAGGAAACATAGCTCTTTCCAAACCTTTCTCCTCTACATCTATGAATTTTTAAGCCTAAACACCTAAGAAGAAAAATAACTCACCGATAGATGAAAAGATAGGAACTGGAATTAAAAAAACATCATAGTGCAGCTCCCCCCAGCTATAGGTGCCTTCCAGAAAACTTATCTCTCAACCTTTGAAATGAGGTTTGAAAAGTAAAAATGAGATCTAGCCCAACTGTCCTTCACCAGAGAAATTAACTTACAGCAGCAAGACAGAGACACATCTACACAAAACTACTACTTCAACATTGGAAAAATGCTCATTTATTGCATCTTTCTTGTTTCATTCACTTTTACCAAACCATTCATTCTTTACCTATTCTATCTGGTTCGGAGCTATACCTGAGAATGGAATTGACTGCTCACAAGCACCATCATCACAGGTGGATCTCTCAGAGATAGATCTGGACGTTGTCATTGAAAAAATATCTCAATCTTCAGTATCCCTCAGGTAATTTATTTCAGTCCAGTTACATTAAGTAAGGATTATTGTCATTGCCTGCATATCGTTACTAATATTGACATTTTTTCTTCTATTTTGCAGATAGTTCCATTTAATTATTTTGTGATAACAGTCACCAGTTCCCTACAAAAATATTCCCCACAAACATCTGCCACATCTGCTGTCAATCATCTCATATTAGAGCCAATTGGTATGGCAGTGATAACAGCGTTCATCCAGGCATCTGAGCAACATGGAATCCACCATCCCTGATGAGACAGAATGACTCGATAACAACAACAAAGACCTCTTACTGGTCCTCCAGCAAAGTTACTTGAACTGTCCTTCAGATCTTCTTTGCAACTGTTCGAGAGATGCTCAGATACCTACAATTCAACCTGAAGTGACCATTTTCCTCAATGCACCAGCTTCACATGCTCCATTTATATTGGGGCAGTACATTATCAAATATAGTCGTTCCACACTGAATGCTTACACTCAAAATTGTAACTGTCCAATCTACTTTCAAATTCAACTACAGCTCTACAATGGTTTCAACGATGTGTTCCCTCTGATGATCCTCATTACAATGAAACAACAAACACATGTCACTCGCTTAGTCGTTTATCTTTAAAACTTTGGCATAAGTCACCTTTTAAAACAATCTTAGTAATGACATGCTCTTAATTTTTTTATTTGTTTTTTAGTTTACAAAAATTTAAATCATGGTCAACTTATTTATTTGAATATTATTTATTTTACTGAAAGCTAAAATTAATACTAATAATTATTATATTTATTTATTTTATTAGATGTTGAAATTATAACAATATTTTATTACAATTATGTTTGCAAAATATAACTTATATACAATGTTCATATAAATTTTATGCAAAGTGAATATGTTCTGCTATTGTGAAGCTTCCAATAACCTGCAAATTGAACAACAATAGACACAATGAAACAGCAATGAAACTGATTCTAACACAATTACAAAATTTAAATTTTTAATGGTCAATTTTGAAGTGATATATTATAAATCAGAACTTAAATAATATGATTCATTCATAGTTTTATTTGCAAATTTGACATAACTACCTGTAAAAATAGCTCATTTGATACAAACAATACAACTATCTAACCATAATAGAACATTGTCAATCTTATGAGGGGAAAAATACAATTTTCAGTAAGGGAGAAACCTAGGATTCAGTTCACAACCTGATGTACTTATTCTTTGTTTATATTTTGAATATACAATAGGTTATCTCATTGTAAAAATATGCAATAAAATCATTTCCTTGTGTTGAGTATGTTGACTAAAGAGAACGTAACTGACACTATTTAACAGTTCCAATTGTGACACTTTTGTTTCACTACAATAAATACTGTTTAATGTTGTAGATTGAGTTTCAATTCACAGTAAATACCAAGAACTTACTGTAAAAAACTCATCTCCTGACATATTTCGTGTCTTTTTAAGTCAAATCCTGTCTCTTCAAGAAGTGTATATTACAAATGTTTTGATATCAAGAGGTCAGGAGTTGTTCCTGTCGTTAAGATAAATAATTAAGTCATAATTTGACCCAAGAGTGTATTTGTTGTTTAAAAGAATAAGACCGGTCATTACTTAAAGTTTTATTTTTAAACATAAACACAATACAATTAAATGTAATATATAATACATGTAATATATGTATTATAATATCCAGACAGGTAATAGAGAATCCTCTCCATTAAGGTCTACAGAGTCAATTATACTTGGCATAATACATCAGTTTGGGGCGCTTGGGAATAATACAAATCTTTCCAACCACAATAACTAAAAGATTTTCTTTCCTGTGATAACAATAACCAATATATTACAATGAAAGAGTCGACAAAAGCTGAATCATGCATCCTCATTGTGTTTTTTTAGCGATTATTTATTTTGTGGTCCAATATATCTACAAATATAAATAATAATTACATGTACTACTAAAAATGACTTTGATAATTGGGAAAAATATTTTGGATAGTGACAAAAGTTGAAAGACTAACATATAATGGAACTGAAAAATATATAAAGTGAACCAGGGGAAATATGAAAGTAACTGGAGTATAATGTGTTTTATATTCATAATTAATTAATTATTAGTTAATTAATTTTAATTAATAATTGAACTAACCATAGAATTGATGGAACAATAAATTTAAGTAATTTTTTTTTCAATAATTCCAGCACTGATTTATTTCTAAACAAAGACAATACCCCCGCAATAAAGTACCTTTATTACATTAATTATATCCTTATTAGTCGCTGTTTATCTCTAATAGTATCAATGCCCAGGCATAATGACAAATTTATTCAACACAACTAATATTATTACTCCCACTATCACCCATCGCTCCCCTTTTCCTGGTTCTTTACCCTTCCCTTAGAAACTACTGATTTTTTATAGATAGTGATAAAATATTGGTCCATATTTGAAGTCATACACAGAGACCATATAAATTATAGGATGTTGTGTAATCAACTCATAGCTGTAGAATTGTTGAGGTTCATATGCAGGTCATAGGGAGATATGTAAGTTCTTATATACAGAACTCATAGAGTACATCAAATTATTTATGAAGTCCATATATTTATAAGACTTCAAATTGGACAGCATTTATCCATCCATCCATTCATCTATTGATCCATACCTAAAGGTAGCACCCAAACTTCTATTTTTTGTTTTGAAAACATAATTGTAATAAACCATTCCATTCCTATTAAAATAAATATGAAAAACAATAACAATAAACAAAAAAACAATAAATCAAAAAACAATAACGAGTAAACAATAAACATATTAATATGACAATAATACTAATTTCCTTTCCTCTCCTTTATAATAATAATAATAACTAAGAAATGTTCCTAAATAAGGTAGGTGGAGCTAGTATGACACAATACAAATTATATCATTAGTTTCCATGGGTACAAACCATTATTCTTAACAATACAAAATTGTACTTAATCAGATTCATATAATACCAGGTGTTCATAAATCATAGATCATAATAATAAAATGAAATTGAAACATAATATGTTAATATTTATTTGTGTACATGTGTGTATGTGACTGGTAATACTGAATGGGAACTATGCCCCATATAAACAAAACATCATTACATAAATATGACCTCATACAGATGTGAGGAAGTCTTATAATAACTTCCTTTAATTACTATTACTTAATACTAGTACTGGTTTTGGACAATAATTTATTAAACAAATCATAATATCACAACGTTCTAGAAATTACTTTAATATAAACAATAGAAATAACAATTAATTTACAATAACTGTAACTGTTTAATATTTCAAAGTCTTTTGAAGATAACATATACAAATTAAGATTTCATCATGTAATTAAGTAACCACATAATCATTACATATGTAATAATTAGGTTAATAACAAATGATATTTTTTTAAAAACAATACATCATTAATGAATCAGCAAGTTTTCAATATCGTCAAAGGATTATTTTAAAGTGTGACTCATGCTGATTGTTATCGTCATAAATAAAATTAAATATTAACTGTTCCAAGGAAGTAAGAGAGTCATTGTTAAATTCACACCTGTAATGTTTACCAAAGTAATAGTTTACTAACCAGGAAAGGGGAAATGAATTAAAAGTAGTCATTGTAATAGTTTTTTTTCAATACTCTTTAGGGAATATGAATATATTATACATTATGAATCTAATTTATGTGTGAAAATGAAACTGTTTTAGGGGAAAACTAAAATTCATATTACAATGCTCCACAATAATATGTTTATATCCCATCTGTCCATCCATCTATCATCCATTCTGTCCATTCATCCATCTATCTATCTATCTATGATTCCACTCCATCCATCCATCTATCATCCATCTGTCCATTCATCCATCTATCTATCTATCTATGATTCACCCATCCATCCATCTATCATCATCCATCCATCCATCCATTCCATCATCTATCTATGATTCATCCATTCATTCATCCATTATAACATACAGAAAGAAGATGGAACATTATATCATCCCCTACATACATAGTATTACAACATACCTCATTACATTGTACTATACCTCATTACATTGTACTATACCCCCCCCCCTCATTACATTGTACTATACCTCATTACAGTGTACTATACCTCATTGCTTGTACTATACCCCTTCATTGCATTGTACTATACCGTCTCATTACATTGTACTATACCTCATTACATTGTACGTTATAACCTCATTGCATTGTACTATACCTCATTACAGTGTACTATACCTCATTGCATTGTACTATACCTCATTACATTGTACTATACCTCATTACATTGTACTATACCTCATTACATTGTACTATACCTCATTACATTGTACTATACCTCATTGCATTGTACTATACCTCATTACATTGTACTATACCTCATTGCATTGTACTATACCTCATTGCATTGTACTATACCTCATTACATTGTACTATACCTCATTGCATTGTACTATACCTCATTACATTGTACTATATACCTCATTGCATTGTACTATACGCCCGGTACCTCATTACATTGTACTATAACCTCATTGCATTGTACTATACCTCATTTACATTGTACTATACCTCATTACATTGTACTATACCTCATTGCATTGTATTATGTACTTTAATATAAAAAGGTTATTTTCTTCTTCATGCTTTGTTCTTATATAATTCACTTAAATATTTGCGACAATATATTCCCCTCATAAACTATCGCTAGATACCATATAATGAATATATGACGAAATAGTCATAACAAAACAATAGATAAATAGATAATATGAGGAATACATTGTAATAATACTGATTCCAATGCAGATTATTTGTAATACTACAGACTTCCGTCAAACATTGTACTTATACCAACAATAGGGACCAGCTGTCATGGAGAAACCATGTACAGATGTAACTACACTTAAAGTGGTTTAATTTGAGTGAAGGAAATGTTTGCGTTTAACACAATTAAAGGAAAAGTCCAGATGGCAAGCGAGAAAATGACATATACGTTCTGATTTTAATAGTCTTCATAATAAAGTACCATATATGTTACATTCAAAGATACCACAGATTTATTGATAATCTCTTAAAACGAACATTAACAATTTATGACTCCATAAAATATACAATATAATGAAATACATCACAATTACACTTATCATAACATTCACAGCACAAGATATGTCATGGAGATATACTAGCTACCCTACCTCAATAATGGATTTGAGTTGGTAGTGGCGTTGAATAAACAGGTTACAAACTGAACTATCACATAATAAATTTATAATAAACTTCTATTACATCAACTATTAATGTCACAAACATTTTAGTCTTATTTGAATAAAACTCTATTGTTTAAATTGATGAACTAATGATATCCTCTGAAATGGAAACATCAAGATAATAAGATCATTCACTTGCCAGATTAAGTAATCCTGGAAGTGACCCATACCTTTAGTCTAAATATATACAATTATGATCTCATGTGAACTTCCATGATATATTGATGAAAGGTGATTATTTCCTCAATTTCTTTCATGAATTTATAGGAAGCACATTTGATATGAGTAAATGACATATACGTTTTGTAGAAATAGAATCCTGGCATATATATCATGGGGTCTATATTATGACAATAATTAATCCTGGAAGTGAAATCCCTTTAGTTCTAATATATACAATTATGATACTCATGTGAACTTCCATGATGTATTGATGAAAGGTGATTATTTCCTCAATTTCTTTCATGAATTTATAGGAAGCACATTTGATATGAGGTAATGACATATATACGTCTTGTAGAAATAGAATCCTGGCATATATATCATGGGTCTATATTATGACAATACTAATCCTGGAAGTGAAATCCCTTTAGTTCTAAATATATACATTATATGATACTCATGTGAACTTCCATGATGTATTGATGAAAGGTGATTATTTCCTCAATTTCTTTCATGAATTTATAGGAAGCACATTTGATATAGTATGACATATATACGTCTTGTAGAAATAGAATCCTGGCATATATATCATGGGGTCTATATTATGACAATACTAATCCTGGAAGTGAAATCCCTTTAGTTCTAAATATATACAATTATGATACTCATGTGAACTTCCATGATGTATTGATGAAAGGTGATTATTTTCTCAATTTCTTTCATGAATTTATAGGAAGCACATTTGATATGAGGTAATGACATATATACGGTCTTGTAGAAATAGAATCCTGGCATATATATCATGGGTCTAATATTATGACAATACTTGAGGATATAAATAGGATATGACACAGAATAAATTATTACTAATATCAATACTAATTCAATATCCTATTATTAGATCACAATCTTATCATATCGTCTCTAGCAAGGGGACAAGGGAGGGTTAGGTCCATATATTAAGAGCAATTACTGCGGTTAAGATAATAAAAGGAGGAAATGTTAATAATAGGTCTCGTTTATAGAACATAGGTATTACATCAGGGTTCTCTATCAATGGAGCTAGTATTAATACTCTCTATCAATGGAGCTAGTATTAACATGATATAGTACATTAGCATGGTCTATCAGTTTCATTAGAGAAAAAAATGACCTTGAGATCAAGTTCATTTTGAGGGTCAAAGTTAATATATAAAATAAAATGTACTTGAATATGTAATGTAAAAGAGACCATGTCTTGTTCCTAGTTGCCCACTTGTTTTTGAAAGTGAGATTGGGAATGAGCATAGTTTCATTAGCTAGGTTGGGAATGAGGATAGTTCATTTAGCTTCCAGTAACTGTCAGTTGATAACGAAACAAACAAACAAACAAAGTATATCGTTACATGAAAAGCCAACTATGATAATGTAATAATAACTAATTAACTATCACAGTTTCAAGGAAAAAATGACAACAATGAGGTAATATTAAAGTTGAATGTTATCATAATAGTATGACAAAATGGCATGCAAACAAACAGAATCATAATAATAGTATAATGACATAACTTCTAGTTTAAATACCAGTTAATAAAGAGTTAATAAATATTGAATGTCAACTAGAACTAATATACCTTTAAACCATTACATCATAATTATGTCAATAATGTCAATAACATAATAAGTATTATCGTAATAAAGACTTATAACAACAAATATTTATATCCCAAATTTTCAAAAGATTATATTGCATTGAAGGACAATGCTTGTTGCTATGGTAACCATTAATGTACTTACTTGATAATTAATAGGGGGTGGAGGATTAATTGGTTCTATTCTCACGACACTAGACTCCACCTTTGGAGGTGGTCTGAAGTTGTTCTTACCTACCTACATATATAAGGAACATTAGCATGAGACCATAGTATTGGTATGAGACTGCAATATTAAGTATGAGACTATATAGTATTGGTATGAAAGTATGTGGAACTAGTTTGAGTCCTAAGTATATGAGACCTTCATAAGATGTGATACACGAGCTAAAAGCTGAACATTAACAGAGAGACGACAATATATAGTTTATCTCCTGGTTTGGCTACTAATCTCTGAGGCAAATTCATGTTGAAACATTAATACAGCACATCTGTACAGAGAAAAGAGAAACAGAGACAGAGAGTTAAAGATAATATTCATAGCACATTTACCTGGAACAAAGGTCTCTGTAGTAACAGTTTAAAAACAATGGTGAGGATATCTACAAACAGAGATACATTATAACATTCTCTTTTAGACTTAGTTCATTATGCTTACTGATGTGATAGGTAAGTTAGCAACGCATACATCAAAAAATGGAAGCTCTGTCTTCAACACATCTCCAACAATAATTTGTAGTTTATTTGATAAGGGGGACTAATGAAAAAGGAGGGTTTATGAATAATTAATTAGAATATTTTATACCTTCCTTGAACCCTTTTTTGTAGTTCAGCTACTAGTCTGGTATCGACCTCACAAGCAACAACCTAAAGATGGATAAATAGTTGAAAGAATAGACAAATAGATAGATAAATGGACAGTATAAATGAATAGGACGATGGACAAATGATAAAATAAATGGATAGACCAAACGAATGAATAAATAAACAACAAATCAATTAATATTTTCTGACTTTTTTTGCTTGTTCAATTAATTTAATTGTCATATTGGCCAGTACGCTCGATCCTACTTCCAATACAACATCAGTAGAACGTAAAGCAGCAGACTACAAGAACATTATGATCATTAGTTATAACATGTACATTTGTACCTTTTCTATGATACTGTTAATAATTAAGGGGTTTTTCAAAATGTGTTGTCCCTTCCCTTTTTCAAACTGTATTCCTGAACAAAATAGAATCAGTAATTAAAGTGGGCGTGACTAAGTCTTAGTGGTACATAAAGCCACACCCATACTTTAGCATATCTAACCTTGTTGACATCTTTGACTGTGGTCTCTAGTTTCCTTTTTTTCTCTCTCTTAGGGCATTTTAAATGGTGTTATGATCAATTGAAAGAGACGTGATTAACTTCTAAAATCAACCCACGTGGCTAGTAATATACGGAGATAAACGGAAACGTTCTGAATTTATTAAGAAAATGTAATGGACGGAAATTAATTACTCCGTATACTACAATTTATGGCTTCCAACAATTTGGTGGAGCTGCTGCCAATACGGGGGAATCGAGAACAATAGCTCCTGAAACCTTACCCGCTTTGAGATGGAGTCTCCATTGTATGGTAACCCCACCCTCTCTCTTCCTATTGAAGAAGTAAAAACCCAATAATTAACAATGTAATGATAAACAACAATTTGTAATGTTGTGTATTAGATTGTAAACAATAATTATAATTTATAGCAGTATTTATTACATAGAGTATATATTATAGTAAAGATACTGACAAACATTACAGTACAATATGTTTATAGTATGGGATTTCTTTTTTAATAGTATTTGTTATTGAAAGCAACAGTGTATTAGTGTATCAATTTAGTTCTATATTTTTCACAGTTTTTTTTAATCAGTGTTAATATGGTTTAAATCTCACTCACTTAAAAATACCAATTACACTAAACATATGAAAGCAAGTTTCCTAATTTTAAAATATGCTGTGCTAATAAATACATTTATTAATTACTTGTCTTATCGATTAACTCTTTTTAAAGGAATTGACCTTCATGTATTAGTGGTTCCTCCTTATTCTTGGAGAAGAGATTTACGACTAGCTTATAGTGTGGTCTGTGCGGAGTCAGTATAGGGGGGGGGGGCAGGATTCATCAGGTATTAAATCTCATTGAAGTTTAACATCACTTGATGACAACACATTACATATCACTCTATTTTATTATTTATGGTTAATACTACTAATTTTTATTACTGTAGTATAATACATTACAAGTAGTTGGTACTCTTATAAAATGAAACAAAAGAAATTGTATAGTTTTCATAGAAAGCAGAAATTTGATGTGAAGGGATGTTATTCAATGTAGTGAAAATTAAATGCACGTCTTAAAAAGGATAGCAGATGGTCTAATTACAATAGACAACATGTTTGTGCATGTTTTTAAAGCACATGTTGTTTTTATAATGATAATTCTCTTGTCTTTCTCCTCCCTGCCTTTCATAGGGTTTTCAAAACAAGCATTTATTATCTGAACTACGTCAGTGTATTGAGAAACAGCTGGAAACCTTACTACTACCATCACAGTTTGTATTGCTCCGTAACGTAGGGAGGTGCCTGACTTGGGTGAGTGGGCAGTATGAGACCAAAAGTTCAAGATGTTTGCTGATAATGTTAAGGAACATCTGGATATCTAATTCATATTGTAATGAGTTAATTCAATTAGTTATCATATTTGTTTCTTAGGTATCTTATAAACCAGAACATTGTCTCACAGCCTCTATATATGCTCCACTAAATGTAACTGATATCTCATTAGAATACTTCATTAAGTTATTTGGTATATTTTAATTCAATAGATAAGAACTGGTGAACTCTATATCTTGATAGTGACTAGGTAACAGAAATGTTCCTTTTTTAAGAAACAAAGAGAGTTATCCATTAGAATTGTCTGGTAATTCATTTTAATTTTTAATAATTGAGTCCTCTAATTTCACAGGGACATCACTATCTCCTTTTCCCTCCAGTGTCCAATAAATCTCATGAAATATCTCAACCTTATAACAGTACATTTTTGAAGTATTCAACATTGCATGCTCCACAGTCCTGATTCACCCAATAGAACTAACTACAATTACAGAAGAGCAAGTCTTCCTCAAATTCATTTAACATCTACTAATGATTTATTACGTGTCACTCCAACAATTTCTACTTATTCTAGTACAATCAATCCAGATACAGCATCTCGAAACTATCAGTGGTTACCATGACGACAAGTATCTGTCTCCAGGAATGTTGCGACCAATGAGTCATCACAAAGTGATCACAATGCTTTTGCGACTTAAAACAGACTTGAATATAGTAACTCACTCTAAAGAGAAAATTGACGAGTCAAGTAAAGCTGAATTTATTGAAAAACCTGACTGACTTTAAAACAGAATTAGCCCAAAGTTCTGCTAGTATTTCAAGCCAATCATTACAAAACTTGGACAGAAGTGATAAAAAGATAACATAGTAATGAACAACATAATCCAATCGTCCAAGTTATATATCTCTCTCTGATCCTGAGGGTTGTAGCTACTACAGCAAAATTAGAACAGACACTATTTCCAAAAGAAGATAAAAATACTACAAAAGTTGTAGACAAAACACCATTAATACCACAATCACCATTGAAGTCAATTGAAAAATCTTCTGATGTCACTGCTCCTACTTCTAGTGAAGAAAAGTGTTCCAATGACACACAAGAAGATAAAGTTAGTCCTGTCAAGAAAAATTTATTGAAACCTTCTCAACAAAAGACAAAGATACCAGCTCATGTAGAGAGAGAACATGTAAAAAGTCTCTAAAAAGATAGAAAGTAAATCTAGTGAACATCAACCTATAACAAGAACCATTTGCCTCCTAAAATAACCGAAAAGGCGACGAGTTCAAAGGAAGGATCATGATGTAGTGAATACAAATAGGATCACTACTAATAATAATGGTACTATGGAGAAATTAAAAAAGTAGGTTCTAGAGATCTAGAAGTAAGAAGTGAGCAACCAGAAGTACAGGAATCACCAAAAAGACTCCTAAAATAACCAAAAAGGAGACGAGTCAAGGAAGGATCATGATGTAGTGAATACAAATAGGATCCACTAATAATAATGGTACTAATGAAGAAATTAAAAAAGTAGGTTCTAGAGATCTAGAAGTAAGAAGTAAGCAACCAGAAGTACAGGAATCACCAAAAAAGACTCCTAAAATAACCAAAAAGAGACGAGTCAAAGGAAGGATCATGATGTAGTGAATACAAATAGGATCACTACTAATAATAATGGTACTAGTGAAGAAATTAAAAAAAGTAGGTTCTAGAGATCTAGAAGTAGTGAATGAAAGAAGTAAGCAACCAGAAGTACAGGAATCAAAAAGACAAAAGAAGAAACAAAGATTATGATGACAAAGGTATTACATTATTGAGTACATGTTAATTGTTAATGACATCATTTTAATTGTCTACAGTGGCTAGATTATTGAAGGAAATAGAGACAGTCAAAAATGAATGGTGAGTATATATAATATTATTAGATTATATGATCTCATTTGTGGGACTCATGCAGCAGTAAGATGTCAACAACCACAGAACATATTGACCATGAAAATACGCAAGGCACAGATGTCAATGAAGAAACAACGAGAAAATGGTGAGGAGTGTCGAGGACTGCCTTATACAAACACATATTGTTCTCTTATTTCACTGTCATAACTATAAAACATATCATAATACTACTGAACCTAACTAGCCAGTTCTTTACACTCAGCTCATATATCTCCTCCTCTTGGCTGTATTACCAAACTAGCCAGATGTTCAATCTGCCATAACTTTCTTTGTTTATACCCTAAAATCATGGCATCTGTGAGATAGTGTCCTTAATCAACTGCTACCATGGCAACAGGGTGTCTCTTATCCACTTATATTAGTGAACTTTATAAAAACACTTATATTAATGTATATCAGTTTTCACTGAGGTAGCCATTAATGTTCCCTAACCTTGTTAGCTTTCCACAACAAACCTTACTATATCCTGCCATTTAGTTGATCTGGAATGGAAAAGGAGTTCTTCCAAGAAAAGCAGAGATCTTCCCACTTGAGGATCAAATATCAGTATGTAAGGGAAACATTGACGTTCTGAAATCATTTGTGAGGGCAACCATCACAAACAGGTAAAAGTGCCACATCTCACACTCCAACATTAAACTGTATTCATTTTATGGGATTTTTAATGCCTTTCACTTACATTAACTGCAGGTGGTTTCATAGTATCATCTGGGGAGAAACCATCAGAGATAGTACTGCTATACTACTGTATTGTATGCATTACAATATATCACATACCATTTCTTAGGAAAATTACAAGAGACAGTGTCGTCAAGTGGAACTTGATATAGAAGAACTAAAGGAAAGGCTTGCTAAAACAAGAAAGCACTTAGCAATAGAACAAAAAGTCAATAAGAAAAAAAAACATATTACTTAGGAATGTTAAAATAATAAATTTTGTAACTAACTACTTATTTCATGTGTGACTCTGTCAATCTATTTATGAATCTTTTATATCTATTTTTACTCTTATATTCTTGAATTACTTATATAGGTCCGACAAAATGCTACACGTGAACACAGACTATTGAAACAAGAGCTGTTAGAAAAGCAAATAGAATTTACAAGAACTCACACCACAAAAAACCTATTCACTTAATACTGTCTATTAAATACTATATTATACTAATTTTTGATCTCCTAATTTTAAAAGGAATTAACCACAAAATAATCATGAAACAATTATAGACATTTGTTTACCTGCTGGGATGGCTCAAGTTACTGAAAATAAAAACTCAGGAAGTAGAGTGTTTCAGACTTGCCTTCTTCAGTTATATTGTTACAGAATACAATAGAAGAGGTGGAGGGTCATCCCAGTACAATAAAGTGGTGTGATGTGTACTTGTCCTATATACAATGCAGTGGCTCCTACACTACAGGTGGTTTGCAATTGAAAGACTTTGTGGAGTAACATCAAGGAGGTGTGGAGATAACAGTGAATCAGTCCCACCTTCTGGGCACCTTAGGGTATAATCATAATCAAAACAACTTGAATGGGTACATGTACACAATGGGAGGTATGCTATTTATCAAGGTCACATTTATACTAATTTGTGACGATACATGTACAGATATTAATATTCATAATGGAGCTTTAAAAACAATACTATGATGGTGTATATTAGAATATTATTAGATATACTTTAAAAAAACTATAAATTTTTTACAATAAAAACAATTTATTAATGTTCATAATTATAATTAAGTAGATAAACAATGTTTACAATTTTTACTACAAGAATGAAATAACAATGAAACAATAATAACAATTACATAAACATGTCTTTAAAATAATCATCAAACTCTTCTTCTTTAGTTTTTTCAACTAATTCTTTAGCAGATTTACTCCCAAATTTTTTTCAATGCCTTCTGACTCTCCCTGGGTTGTAGGTGATACTTCTGACACATCTAAAAAAAATTGTAATAATTGTGTTGTTTTAAACAGTGTTATGAGAACAATAGAACAATAACAACAACAGCCACAAATTCAAATGGTTGTTTTTTGTAAATTATATTGTCATTGAGGGAATTTGGTTTAGCGAGTGACACTTGACGTATATTGAAAAAGTGAGGTAATAAATACTGAAACAGGAACACTATAATTAAAACAATAAGTGTAAATATATAAACATGAATACCAAATAGGTAACGTAATATTTATAGTATTATTATTAACCTTAAACCTAATACTAGATTAGATAATATGTTGTTAGTACCTTTATCTTCCTCATCAGATGAACTGCTATCTGTTTCGTTCTCCTCTTTTGCTTCTTTTAATTTTCTTTTTGTGTTCACGTTTACTTTTTTCTTTTTCTTTTTTCCATAACTTTTTCTTATGATGATAATTCAGCTTCTTTGAACAAGATATACAAAGACGCACTTTAACGAGGGCATCTTTTTTTTTCATCATGTTCTACATAACCAAAATTAACCTCCCAACTTGTCAGATTTTCCCTCTCAGAACAATGTTTACTGCCGCATATAAATTGACCTTTGCCCTCCACAACTTCTTTCTCTGTCCGCCATCTTAATGCCACTTTATTCTCTTTGTATCGACTTAAATCTGATATTGTATACTCTTTGAAAAGTTTGTCATAATAAGCTTTTGCCAAGCGCTGTTCCCAAGTTTCTGCTTCCTTGTTGCTATCCCAAATAAACCGATGTTCTTCTTTTAAGACATCATAATCATTACGATCTTTACTGGTAGATCGTTGGATCTGTTCTATACTTTTTACCTGCAGCTAATAAATAATGGTTAATTAATGTTTTATGACGAGAGTAGGCATCCATTGAGAGTAAATGATACCGACGAGAATACCATTCTTCTTTATCTCTCTCATTGACTAGAACCTGTTTTAGAAGGAAGACCGCTTGAATGGGTGGGTTTGCCAACGGAAATTGGTTTTTGATGGGACAAAGGATCGTCCCTCCAAGTTAGTCTTCTGTCCCTTTCAGAGGAGTCAAATTCAGAGTCTAAGTCACCATATTCATCCTTTCGATGAGTACCGCCAACAGCCATTATGGGAAAAAAAGGGAAGAAAAAACACCAATAGAGTTCAAAGGTACACGTGGATTTGCGCATGCGCTTTCGTTAAGTTTACGCGTAAAAACATTTTTCGCGGTAATTAAAGTGGGTTTGTGTTATATTGAAATAGTATACTGTTAAGAAATTATATAAAAATATCCCCTGCTACTGTAGTATACGTAGTTATTACACTGTACAATGTAGTGGTTATTTACCCAGAATAAAAAACACTACATACTTTGTTGTATGTTCAAACTCTGGCTGACTTTAGAAAGGAAATGCAAAATGACTGGATCAAGAAAGCCAGGATGAGTATAAATAGACTGAAGACCAGTTCTCAGAGCAACTCGTTTTAGAATCTAAACCAGATATTCAGCTGATCTCCTCCACATCTCTACAAAGCGAACAATATGGAACAAAACACGTGTCTCCTCATGTTTGTTATGATACTAGCTACTGGTCTTCCCACACTGAATGCTGCTGCTAACAGTCAATTTAACAACACTAACTGCTCAGTATTGAGCCATGTACTGACAGGAGTGAAGGCTTTAAGTGTCTATACTGTAAGTTGCAATATACTCCATTCAACAACGATATCTTATTTTCTCTTTATCATAGGCCAAATTTTATAACACTCAGGATCCCTTGGAAAATCCAAGCAATCCTTACTTCATTGCTACTAATCTTTTTGAACCAGGATTACAACTCATGGCTGTAGCTGGCATTTATAGTCATTTGTTATTGGAAACTCCAGAAGCAAGATGACCTACACAATTATCCAGGTTTTGGCAATTTGAACTATCTTGGTTTTTTTGGCACTATACTCTCGACATTAATGAAAGATACTTGTGAATGGGTGAGTTGTGATACTAGGTAGCTCATATACTACAATCAAACCAATTTTGTCATAACAGTGCTGATAGCTTAGAGCTTAGAATCCAAATATATACAATAATTAATTTATTATTTTGCATTAAAAGAACATAGTGTTACTGGAACTATAGGTTTCTCTAATATATTATATATTCCTTTATTCTCTCTTTTTTTTCTCTGATAGTTGATGACTCATGGAGATGCTCTTACTATTCGTCCAAATGTCAATTGCAGCAATCCTGCTGAATTGATGATGCTGAGTCAATTTTCCTTCGTTACTCCAATAATGAACAGGTTCATTCGTGACTTTATGTGGCGATTTGATTGCAGTAGCTATGAATTTGATGAGTGGATGAACATCAATATTAGAAATGAATTCCAACAAGAGATGGACTATCTTAACAATATTACAACACATGCTTTGGCCTATTAGTCATATCAAACTGCACATTTAAATTTATAATAATTGACTTTGGCAATCCTAGAATTACTTATAGACTTGTATATAATATATATATGTATATATATGTATGTAGTATGTATTATATTAGTTTATTTTAATATTACTAAACTTATCATATATGAGATGACTTAATATTGTAAGTGATATTTAATATTATTGTAAATTGAAATTGAAAAATAAATTGAAATTGTGTCCTATTTTGTCATTGATACTGGCTCCAAACTTTTGAAAATGAGTACATAAAATTTACTGTAATAATTATAACTTGCACAGTTAGGTAGATAGCATGTCAGATGATCATAGTATATGCTAATAAGAAGTCATGCTATGATATGAAAGACTTATCAACTAGAATATAGGATGGTGCCAAAATGATCATTTTGTATATTTTCTTTAAAGTTGTGTTTGGTATATGCCACACATAACAATAGAAAATTGAAGTTTTCCTTTCATTTAATTTGTTAACAATGGAGAAAAGTGAGTTTAAAAAGAGAGCTATAAACTACATATATATATATACATATACATATATATATATATATATATATATATATATTGTATATGTGTATATATATATATACATATTTTATGCTTTAATTTATAGAGTAGTGGATACAATTACTTCAAATTATTTTTAAATTATTATGGCAAAAAAAACAACAACTGAAACTGAAAAGTAACTTAAAATTGAGTTCAGTATAAACAAACAGAGCAATATTCTGTTAAGTTAGTAAAAGTGATATGATTGCAAAAATCAGCTTAAAAGGAAATAACTTAAACTTTTGTCCTGTACAATAAATTATGATATTATTAACTTAAATAATCAAGTAAAATAATAAGTGATTATAAGACTGCAAAAAATATATTCTTGCATTTTAGGATTTGCATGGAGTTTTGAGAACTAGACATCCATCATTGTACTGTTTGAGTGCATTCCTGGTACTGTCCATGAAGCTTGCTATTTTAGAAATAACGACTACCATTTCCAATTGGGCATAAGTCATTGAAGAACAGAGACTAGTTGAACAACTTAAATATTTCTACAATGGAAGAAAAGAGAATGAACGAAAACTCTCTTAATTAAGGACACTCAATATTGATTCTATTATATATTATTCTTATAATTTAACATATAATTATAATTATGGTAGCAACATAGTTTTCAAAGTCTCAAAGTGGTCACTAAAGACAGTGTACCATATTATACAACATCTGAACTGATGACTGTATTTCTAAGATTTTAGGACTAGACTTACATGATTCACTTTGATATTTTCAAAAGGAGTGCAGGTAACTGGTTTACTAGTAGGAGGAGTGTAGCTACAAGGAAAAGAGGCTGCAAGTTTCTTCATGTCATTTACAACAGCTACATATTCATAAGCTTGGTAGACATGTTCACGAAATAGAGGCTGTTTAAAAGAGTTGTTGTATAATAGTTGGTGAGTTAAATTGACCAAAATGGAGCTTAAATGCTCAGAGAAACACTGAATGTATGAAATACTTGTGTCAATTTTTGTCTGACGGTTTCTACAGGAAAAAGAAGATGGGATATCAGTGAATAATTCACACAAAGTAAAATCTTACACCACAATCAGATCCATCAGTTGGTACCCAAGTAGTATCCAACAAGTTGTCTCCTGTGCTAATACTGTTAATATCACTATTTGTAATATCATTCTGCAAGAATGAAGAAGAAAATCACTAGATAGTCTATTTTGTTAAGTATAATAAACTTACAACACCCCAGACAGCTGCTGCAGTTTCATTGATGTGGTTTATCATTAAGCTCAATTTGTTTGTGGCAGCAGTGATGTTACCTTTGGCAAATCCAATTGCAATCCCACTAATATCTTGAGGAAAACACAGCTGATCCACCTCCACTGTTTCCACCATATGGTTGCTGACCATCAGGTACAGGAGTATTAACAATTTGCTGTATGAAAGAAGAGGGAAATGATAAACTGACATCTATCTGGTCTACTACAGGTAAATTCAATTCTATTATATTTAATGTTCTTCCTCACTTGGTTGTCTACTAAAGTACCAGCAGGTGGAATCAATGATGGAGCACAATTGACCAAATGACAACTGAATACCAGAATTACAGTCAGTGACAGAGAGAGTCCAGCCATTGTGAGAACTTGAGAACACTAAAGAACTGCTACAAAGATATAAGGAATAATCAGCTGTAAATAATTTGAGATGCAGTCTCTTCAACTTGGAGCTCTTTTTATAGTGACTTAGCTCATCTCCCAAAACAGTACCAGTGTGACCTGGTATTTTGGTACCATGCAATTCCCTACACATGAGTTTGCAGGAGGTGGTATGAAAAAAAATACATTTTGTATATATTGTATTAGTTTAATTTCAACAACAATGCTTTAGTTCTCTTTGATCAGGAACTATACTACTACCTACTTTTATTATGAATTAAGTTATCTTTTTTGGGGGAATGTAATATTATCCCCTTAAGTCAAATAATATATGAATTATTCATAATTATTTTAGAAGTTGCTTAATTTTTCAAGTTAAATATTCTTACAATATATTTTAACAGTGTTATTACATATAAGGGAGAAAGAAAGAAAATACAGAAAATAATTAAAGTTATAATCATAAATAATAATAACTAATTAAATTTATTAATAATTTTGAGGTTTAAAATGTTTTTATATATATAGTAATCATTTCAATACATGTAATATAAAAACTAATTTGCATAGAGAAGGCGAAAAGGACAGTAGTTGTGGTCAGTAATATCTACGAACTCTTAGCTGATATTGCTTTTTTGCATCTGACGCATTCGTTCATCATTTAAAATTTGTGAACGATCTTTTTTTACTTCATTACTTAATGTAGTACTGCCATAATGAAGATCAGTAAACTCTGTATCAGGAGGATCCAAGTAACTCTCCATAAAATCAGAACTAAAAAAATAAATTAAGACTAGTGAACAATACTGAAGATCAGTACTTACCACAGTGACCTAGGATAGCTACCATTAGTAAGCTCTAGACTAGTAAACATCAGTACTTACCACAGTGACCTAGGATAGCTACCATTAGTAAGCTCTAGACTAGTGAACATCAGTACTTACCACAGTGACCTAGAATAGCTACCATTAGTAAGCTCTAGACTAGTAAACATCAGTACTTACCACAGTGACCTAGGATAGCTACCATTAGTAAGCTCTAGACTAGTAAACATCAGTACTTACCACAGTGACCTAAGACAGCTACCATTAGTAATTAACACACTTACATGTATCCAGGTTGTAACATAAATTTCTTTCCCATTTTAGACTGTTGCTGTGCAAAGGCATCATATCTCTCAGACTTTTTCCCAAGATAATAAAATTCAATAATTTCTCGAACAGATCGACTTGGAATCTACAAGAGTATCACAACTATTTTTGATACAAAGGTAGTTATTTTCTGACCTGTTTTTGTAAAGAATAAAAATCTTTACCCAGTGCTCTAAGTCCTAAAATGAATTATTCATAATTTTGCAAAGTGAAACTATATACATGCAAATATGTACTAATTAATACTAGTTAGTTATTAATATTATTATTGTAAGTGAAAACATTTTAGAAAGGATAGTAATTTAACATTCTAAGAACATGTTTAATTATAAGTTAGTCTCAAAATCCCGTCCACACAAACATTAATTATCTTTTTTGTTTAAACCCACAAACAATAAAATGTACCTTGAACAGATCATCTCTTTCTATTCAAGATACATTCTCGCTATTGTTCATACAATAAGGACAGAATTATGTAATACAATTACTTTATTATATCATATTAATTGTTTTGTGAGCTCATTTTTAGGGAAATATTTAGTGCCGGGACAAGCTTAGACTGACGTGCGGAGTGAGATATAAAAAACTAGACTAGTCATTGTATTCCCTAGTGTTCATAACAATTGTGAACAACTATTCTATGTTTTCCAATCTCAAAACACCGATAAAACATTATCAATGCACAGCTGCAAATGTAATTGGTATCCCTCCTTTATTACGAGAATAACAACAATACCCCCTTTAATTGTTACAATTATTAAGTTAATATTGCATCATAATGACATAATGGGAATGGAACTGGGAATTTTAGAGGTTTTTTTTTTTATCAAACTTGGAACTATCCTAGGTATTTTCCCACTACTCACAAATTAATTAACAATCAATGAATATTTAATAAGCTAATGAATACCTGTTTCAAATTTTCTGCACTCTTCTCAGTCCAAGGTGCCATTCCTAATTAGAATATATTACACACATATATGGTACATTCCAATATTAACCTTGTGGTGTAAAAACTGCCTTACTGAACTCATCCAAAGCTTTAGTGACATCATAATTACATAATGTTAAAATATATAGGGCATGTTCATTATCACGTTGTAAAGAACCTCCAGGAAGTCCTTCTTGAGTATGTAATAGAGTATTTATTGAAGAGAGATAGTTTTCAAGAGCTGTGTCACTGATGTAATTTGGACTCCATAATAGCTGAGCATGTGAGCCTGCTAATGTTAAAAATATAGTGACTAGAATTTTTAACCCTATATCAAAGCAGTTTTAGTACTACCTGATGATGGTAAGAGAGAAGGACAATTGGGACGAGTGCTTGATAGTCTGATCCTACTTTGATTTCCTATAGTAAAGTTAATGCAAGTGATTTAAATATGATTTTTTAACACGATTTTAATGTGATGTCATTGATTACCTGTTTCCAATCACTTGATATACAGTCTTCATCACTGTAACTGTCTCCATCTTCATCACCTTCTCCCATATCATTAACTAGCCATAGTTCTGAGAGAGAGAGAAAGAGAGAGAAAGAGAGAGAGAGAGAGAGAGGAGAGAGAGAGTCTTCGAGAGAGAGAGAGAGAGAGAGAGAGAGAGAGAGAGAGAGAGAGAGAGAGAGAGAGAGAGAGAGAGAGAGAGAGAGAGAGAGATTCACAACTACAACATTCCACCATTCCCTACACTCACTAAATGTAGAGTCTACCACTGTGTCACTACTTTGCATCCCCATTCTGATACTCCTCCGCTCAGGAACTGGTCTCAGCCTAGCTAGAGCTTCTGGATCAGCTCCTGGTCTATACCAAGGACTCCTTCTACCAGACTGACCAGAACCTGATTTGTTAGAAGATAACTGATCAGACAAGCCAGTTACACTGGTTCCAAGTTCTGATGGTAATAATATTTCAGGTATATCTGGTGTGGGCAACTCAGGTGGGACATGTATTAGTTCTGGAGGTTGCATGGATAAAACCACACCCACTTCATTGGGTTGAGGAGGTGATGCTTTGTTAATAGTTTCTGTTAATTCTTCCTCTTCTCCTCCCTGAAGATGAGATAGCAGGACTTTGAAGTTGTTTGTAACCATACTTAGCTAAGAGGTTTTTCTAAGGGCATATTGCTTTCCTATCAAACACAAATAAATGTTATACATAATTATAAATACTATATTGTTATTATGTAAGAGAAATATTTTTTAGTGAGAATATCAGTGAAAAAATTGAAACCTTCAGTTTAAAAATTTTGAAGCTCCGTTACTTCATTTTATGCACAATATTAAAGTGTTTTTATTAAGTGAAGTATTAATAACCCACATAATTGGTTTTATTGTAAATATCACATTTTGTTTTTCATCAAATATGACCACATCAAAACAGACTATTGTATTATTAAAACACGATCCATTCAAGATGTTATCAAAACAACTCATCTCTTAAAAAATCACCTTTTCAAGTTCTGATAGTTTCTCCCTCTACTTCTTCTTCTTGTTCCTTTGTTTTTTTTTCCTCTTCTTCCAATGTTCTCTCATCATCAATATCGTTGTGAATTAAAATGTCTGCCGTCACTTCAAAATCAGTATCTTCTGTAACTTTAATAATATAATTAATTGATTATTCTTTAAGAGGGATCTACTCACCTGAATCCATCTAAATAACTGTACAGAGAAATGTAAACAAGATACATATTTAAATCATTGATTATTTATGCTGTATTTATTAGATCTACTTAAATATAGTTAAAATTATTTGCTTTTTTGCGCTTATTAACGTATAGAAGACAGTAAATTAAAGAATATTTCGTAAATAAATAAAATGCACAAATTACTTACTAAGTGGGATTCTTCTCGACTTCAAAAAAACTCACGTGATATAAATCAATGCTAATTAACTAGCCACACCCCCAACGATAAGCAATTACTTTCATTTTGACTGAAATAGCAACCAGATCATACATTATTATGGCCCAAGGAGGAGGAGGAGGCAGTGGAGGCTTCTTCAATAAATTTACATGATTATATCAAGTAAGTAAACCTGCAGTAATTACTCAGTTACTTACGAGTATCCTTCCTTTACTTAGAAGACATATTGTATCAGGATATAGTTTGGATGGAACACGTTATATCAGGTCGTACTGCTGTTGATATGCTGAGCTTCCATTAGCTCCATGCAGAATTCAGTATTAGCTTGTAAGACTGGTCTGGGGCTGGACTGACTCGACTCACTTTAGATCCTGATCCTGATGAATGTATTGATAAAAGTGAGTTCATTTCTGCCCCATAGTAGGTGGTATGGGATTCTGCCTTGTTATATAGGTACAGGAATGAGTTATGGTGTGAATCATATCACTTACTAGTGAGATAGTCCACCTCTTTCCATAGGTAGGAGGGGCTGGCTATATCACATGTAGTTTAGGAATGAGTCCATAACCTGTATGCTTTTGGAATGAGCCATATCCTGTATAGTTTCAGAATGAACCCATATCATGGAATGAGCATAGTTCGGGAATGAGCCCATATCTTTTATAGTTTAGGAACGAAGTCCCTATCTTATATAGTTTAGGAATGAGTCTATATCATGTATGGTTACCTTATATTCTCACACCAGCGTCAATTATAGCCGGAGTTGTGGACTGGGACAGATCACATCCTAGAGCTGATGGTCTCTCTGTCACACTATATGAAAAGAAGCTAAACAGTTCTGAACATCATGGAGATCCCGTAGCAGACACTTTTGCAATTGTTGTCCGTCCTAACAGCTGTATAATGGCATTAGCTGATGGCATAAACTGGGGGGTGTAAAACCACGTTTAGCAGCAAGAGGTGCTATAGCAGGTTGCATTAGTCATTTACATGAGAAGTTATTCGACTCCTCTGCAGTTTCTATGACAACGCAAGATATTTTTCATCATTTATTATTGTCTTTTGATGAGGCTCATAAAACCATTATAAAACATGGAGGTACAACTACTACCCTAACAGTGGCTATGGTTTGTGAGCTACAGTCTAATCCGAGGATAACAGGTCACTGGGGGGTTATGTGTGGTTTTAGTGTAGGTGACAGTCCTTGCTTCCTTTATCAACCTGATCTTTATAAAATCTATGAGGTAACAGCAGGTGCCCATATGGGAAAAGGGAGAGACCCCACGTGATGCCGGTGGGTGTGTTGGGGGCCAACATTGGAGACGATCCAGACTTGGCTAACCTTATATGCTGTTTTTTTACCAATATGTGATAATGACATTGTATTTTTAACATCTGATGGTATCTCTGATAACTTTGATCCTGTTATCCTCAAACAAGCCATACCCACCTCTCACACAGCCTCTTCTTTTTCGACTTCTCTCCCTAGCCTATCCCCAGAAGAACGACATCAAATGTCAATGTCCTCAATGGCCAAAGTCATTCATCAGAAACAAAAAAAGTCTCCCTCATTCTCTTTCAATACAAGATGTAATGATGCTTTTATATCATATACAGTCGAAGCTACAGACAAAAAACGTCTCTTTTCTTGAAGACGTCTGGAAACAAACATCAGATCCTCAACTCTCACCATCTACAAGAAGAGAAAAAGAGAGGAGGTTATCTCAACAATCACAATCGTTACCTGGAAAATTAGATCATTCAACAATAGTTGGATATCAAGTAGGCACACTGGTTGCTGTCTCAGGGCTGGTAGACATGCCACCACAAAGGACTTCACAGACTACCTCAGATCTTCCTTCACTTCAACCATACCCATGCCGACTTTTATTGGTCGTAATAGTCAATTTTATAGAAATAACAGTGTGATTGATACCAAACCATTTCGGGGACATCGTTTTTAAAGATAACATTCATTATTTTATTATTTGAAAACACATCCATTATAACGAGTGTGTTAAATTAATGACATGTATTCATGAAGTACATGTACATATCTACATGTATATGTAATTCATGTACATATACCATATATGGTATATGAATGTGTATTTAAGTAAGTGGATTACATAAATTATTGTGTTTATGTTTGATACAATTTTACACACTTTTAAAAACATTTGTTTTTACACTAAACAGGAGGGGGTGTTGTTAATGAAGGAACATCCCTCGTACTGGAGTAAAAGTAGTTTGGACCAGATATGGTCACTGGAGGGAGGTATCGATGGAGTTGTTTGCTCTTATAAAAAGCAATATCAATAAAATATAATGTATTATTGTACCATTTTGAGGTGATGTTTTCTGATCTATATTAGTGGGTGTGGTTACAGGTGGTGATGCTGATAGTGAATGAGAAGACAGCGGAGATGGGACAGATAAGGTACTACGTTTGTTTAAGAGGAGAGCCTTAAATAACACCTATTAATTAACAATAAAGTTAAAGTAGTTTAAAATGTTTTTTACTTTCTGTGGATGATTTTGTAAAGTTTCCAAGACTTGTCGCCCATCAGCCACACACCCCACAACACCAGAAGGGGTACTACTAAAACGAGGCTATAAGAAAGTTAAAAAGTGGGTGTAACCCATTATTTACTTGATAAAGGGCTGATGAGGCTGATTGTGAAGGACGTATTGCAGACAATACTTCATGTGGGTGTGGTATAGCCCCACCCACTTTAGTTATTGCTTGATCGTTGATTTGTTTGTTAAGCCAAGTAATAACTAGAAAATGACATCATCTGATATTGTGACATCACAATGGATCATGTGATATTATTTGACATCATGTTACACCTCATGACACATATGTGAATCATATGCATCACATATATATATATCACATGACACTGTGACATCATAATTGCATCACATGAACAAACATTACGATAGAGAATAGCATACCATTTTCATTATTTTTCAAAGTTTCTTTCTGTTCCTCAATTTGTTGCTGCAATTGATCATTTCATTTTTAAACCCTTGTCAACTCGTCCTCTCTTGTTCTTAGAGAGTCCTTCAATGACTGGCATTCATTACGATATTTTTCAATTTCTATTTCCTATAAAAAGATAATTGAAACTATTATCTGAACATTTATTATTTTAAATTACATAACAGTTATAAATGACCTTATCTTTAAGTAATTTTCCTGTTGAGTGGTAACCATATTGCGTACCTTTAACTATAAACATCTACTCATAATATGACCATTGCTATAATGGACTACACCTTAGATTTTAACCCTTCAACTCCGACTGTAGCTTCTGAATAATTTCATTACCCTATACAATAAAACAACAATGTTTCTGATCGTCTAACAATGTTTACATACTTTGATGATTTCATTTGATGTTTGTTTATAAGCATTATCTAGCTTCATCACTTGTTGTTGTTGTTGTTCCAATTGTATTTCTAAAGAATGCTAGAATGGACAGATGATGAATCAAAGATAATAAAATGGACACACCTTCTGTTCATTAGAAGCCTCAAGTAATTCATTAGTTTTTTAAAACTACCTAAAGGAATATTGTGCTAAGGTAACATAAAAGTGGTTGCTATGGTAACACAAACTTGCTCTTTGTCTTTTAATTCCTGTTCTAAGACAGCTATTTTAGTACGTAACTGGTTCAATGTTTTGTCTAATTCATGATAACCAGAATCTAATGAATTGTTGTTTTTCTGATTTGTTGAAGTTCTTGACGAACGTTAACCAGCTCCTATTATTATCAAAACAATTATAATCTATCATCCATTCATCCATCTATCCATCCATTCATTCAACTATCAATCCGTTCATTCATCCATCTATCTATCCCATTTTATCATCTATCCATCCATTCATACTTCTTCTGATCCTTTCAATTTAGCTTTTAATTCTCTGATAGCTGCCTCAGATCTATATTTCCTGTCAGTTAATTCCTAAATACAAACAATAAATATCAATATTTATCACAGTGACATATATATCCACAGTGACACATACACACTAGACTATCTATCATTAGTAAAACATTCAGATATTGGATACAACAGTCACTACATTGAACTCATTGACCTTGTTAGATGTGTCTAGATCTTTTATTTCTGTTCCAAGCTCTCAACCTATTTGCGACAGAACAAAGAAAAGAACAGAGAGACAAAGAGGCAGGGGTAAGATATAATGGCTACCAGAGAGAGGAAGAGCTATTTACTTTGATGACGTTAGCTGTTTTCTACTCTTCTTTTCTCTCTCAAACTTATCCTGCATATCCATTGGATCTAAACAAGACATAGATCATAATAATACACATATTCTGCTTACTACATTACATGCATATATATTATATATAAATTAATACATGTATTGTATGTACATGTATTGTATGTACATGTATTGTGTATGATTGTATGTACATGTATTGTATGTACATGTATTGTGACATGTTGTGTACATGTATTGTATGTACATGTATTGTGTACAATGTCTTGTATGTACATGTATTGTATGTACATGTATTGTGTACAGTAAGGTATGTACAATGTATTGTGTGTACATGTATTGTGTACAGTATTGTGTACATGTATTGTATGTACATGTATTGTGTACATGTATTGTGTACATGTATTGTATGTACATGTATTGTATGTACATGTATTGTATGTAATGTATTGTGTACAGTTATTGTATGTACATGTATGTATTGCTACATGTATTGTATGTACATGTATTGTGTACATGTATTGTGTACATTATTGTGTACATGTATTGTGTACATGTATTGTGTACATGTATTGTGTACTGTATTGTATGTACATGTATTGTATGTACATGTATTGTATGTACATGTATTTGTTGTACCATGTATTATATGTACATGTATTGTATGTACCGTGTACATTTTTCTCTTTACTAGCAGGTTAGTTCAGCTGTGTGTTCATTGTTAGTGATGTCATACGACCTGACCAATCAGATTTGAGTTTATAAGTTCTCTTATACGATGAGAAAGAGCCTACAAAGATGTGTATCTCGTGTACTATGACACTGCCATACCTTCTTCCGATTGAGCTAACTGAGCAGTCAAATCTGTTTTAGTAACTTTTAAAAGTTTTTGAAAGATCAGAAATCTCCTCCTATAAATGGACCAGATAGAATAGAAATGGACAATAAAATAGAAGTGATTATTTCCACAAATGATTAAATTGAAGATCACTAGCGTTGCTATGAACAACAGAAAACAAACATGTGTTCATTTCTAGTATATTAACACCTTCACTGCCAACAGAAAATTCTCACAACAATTCTCGTCATCAAACGTCAAAAAATATCACACATTACATAACAACTACCTTTAGACTCGAACATACAGTCAGCTAAATACTTCTAAGGTAAGCATCACTGGCTGGAACAAACTGTAAGCCAAATGTGTAAGGTACCTAAAAGCATTAGTCCTCCACAACACTTAATGTTCCAATCCTTTATCATGACTGTTACCCTCTGACCAATTGTAATAGAAACCTATAATATATATTATAAAAAAATAAAGTAAACAGTGTTTTATATGATATATTTCTTGTTTAGTCTGTGAGGTTAATAACTCATCTGGTTAGTGTCGACACCCAGGGTGTGTGGAACAACACCCCTAATATATTATATTACCTATAGTCATTGTTGTGCAATAAAAACACTTGATCCTGTATTTCCAAGGTCAGGTTAGTTTGATATAAGGTAAATAAAAAAACCAGTTTTCGTAAACAGGTTTTAAATCGTAAAATAAATAAATCACTGTATACAAGAGAACTTGTCATATGGATACCTTACTATTAAGGATATTGTTAAGGATACCTGTTTAACTATTTAAATGTAAACTTCAAAAAATGAGGATGCCTTTTAATACAACAACTACTTAAGACTCAAAGAGGTTCTAAAGTGTATACAGTCATGTGACAGATCATGTTGATCCATACTTAGGTGAATCTTGTCCCTACTCTGCCAGACATTGTTCGAGAAGATCAATAAACTTTTGAGGAAATGTCACAAAGTCAACCAGAAGACCTTGTTGGACTTGAGTCTATTACCCGACATATTATTAGGGGGTGTGGTTAAATGTATTGTACTTACTGTTGAAGTCATCTTCATTAATTGTAGAGTAAATAAGAAAAATGGGATTGATCATCTGTTAGAAGAACCATTAATTCCTAATGGATACAAAGAATGCATCCATTAATCCATCCATACATCATTATTCATCTTATAATGTCAACTTTATTCATGTAATGTAATCCATACTTTTCTATCTGTCCATTAAATCATTTTTGTGACCCATTACATGATATATCGATATGCAGGATTTTTTTATCATGTCATTTATGCTCGTCCATACTAGTGATATACGTGATTGTTCACTATGCGTCCATACTGTATAGTCATTGTTCACTATGCGTCCATACTGTATAGTCATTGCTCACTACTATGCGTCCATACGGTAGTCATTGGTTCACTATGCGTCCATACTGTATTAGTCATTGCTCACTAGCGGTCCATAGTAGTACATTGTTTCACTATGCGTCCATACTGTATAGTCATTGCTAACTATGCGTTCCATTCTGTACTTTTTACTGTACTGGTGTTGTAATATTATTAGGAGAATGGAAACACCAATGGAGACTTGACTAAATAAAGAAAGAAATTAAGATTGACACACGCTACAGCTAACAAACCTTTCCTTCTCTTTCTCCTTTTTTCATCGAAACACGGTATTTGCTTGTTGAATAGTTCTCCAATCTTCCTGACAAATTTTCGCCGCCATCAATAATTAATTTTATTGTTTTTGATTTTATTAATTAATGAAAGCCGTCTAGTTAATAATATTCATGGCCGGGGAGCCGCATGTTTATAACAAAAAAAACGTCTTTGATTGGAGCAGAAAAGCTGAGAAAGTTTTATATAATCAAAGGTGTTTTCGCAGAAACTGTGCATTTATAATCCTTGCTGAAAAACTAAGATGAAGTCGGCACTACTGCAGTGGTACTCATAGTCATTGTAACTCTCATAAGAATTACTTTTGGACAATCCACTGGATGACCTCAGATTAGTCAATGGTGTCACTAGATATGAAGGTCGTGTTGAGGTCTATTCTCTAGGGCAATGGGGGGTTACTATCTTGTGATGACGCAGTTTTGATATCACAGATGCTAACGTTATCTGTAAACAGTTAGGTTTTGCAAGAGCGTGCGAGCACAATGGTTCGTGCAAAATATGGTCAAGGCTCAGGTCTATTTTAATAGATGGTTTAGCTTGTAATGGGGAGAGAAAGCAGAGTAGACAAATGTCACTTCAATGGATGGGGCGTTCATGATTGTGGCCACAATGAAGATGAGGCGGTGAATGTGAAGCTCCCCCACGTATTTCACCTAATGTCAGTGATGTAGACTCATATGTCCTCCAACTCATCCACACGATTAACCAAAACATATGCAAACATGTACTAAAAAAACAAGGATGTTCCAGTATATCTAATAATTTTGGAGTCCAAGGTGTCATAGAAGTTTATCGGAACAACAAATGGTATTATTATCTGGACAAAACTGGAGAGTTAAAGCTGCAAAGGTAGTCTGTGGCCAACTAGGGATACCAACTTAAGAAATTCCTGGCTGGAAAAGCTACATCCATCCTCGTAATTGTTCTAGTAAACAAGCAATAAAAAATTTACCATTTTGCAGAATCGGTTGTTGCAAAATTCAATCAGAGATTAAATGATCAGCTTGGGTTTAACAATTACTGTAATGGTAATGAGGGTGATTTAAATCAGTTACTACTGAGAATTTCATCATCCACAAACGTCACTGACTACAGTACCTTGCGATACTTGACAGAGAATTCTGATAAGTGCGGGAAAAATGACTCCTCGAAAAGAAGGGAGTATCACAATATTTGTAATAAATTTAACTAATTTGTTCGTTTTGACTTTAAGTGTTCGGTGTGTACAGATATCATCTTAGGGGGGGGGGGGGGGGGGATTAGTCTAACACTATTATCAACATTGTTCATTATCGTATGAGGAGGAAACAATCATTTTTCATGTATGTAGTTTATACCGTCTTTGTGGGGCCCTGTGCCATGGATAGGAAGAGTGGAAGTCAGAAGAAGGAAAAATGGGGTACTATATGTGACCTGGGTGGAGTATTGAAGACGCCAATATTGTCTGTCGTTAACCTGGTTATGGCACAGCTAAAAAATTTACAGTCGAGCTCATTTTGGAAGAGGGTGCAGCAGATGTAGTTTTTTCAAATTTGAAAGTATGTAGCATGTTCAAATTTATGTTTAAATATTTAATTTTTATTGATAGGTGTAGAGGGTACTGAAATTAATCTTTCAAGATGTAAGAGACCACTGACATCCAAACTGGCACTGAAGTGCAGCGTTTATTGCTATCAAAACAGTGGAGATGCAGGCGTTGATGCAAAACAGTTCATCCAAGGTGTCAATGGGCAAGAACAGCAGGTTTGCTACTTGAATAATATGAATATTAGCTTACATAAAAAAGTACAACAAAATAAATAAATTAAAAATAATTTAACGGTACGTTTCTTTTTTTAGAGTCGACTAGAAAGCAAATAGTCTTGTTGAAGTAAAAGGACCTGAGGGTTGGGGAGAGTATGTTTTGGTGCGATAGATCTAATGAGGCTCAAGTGATCTGCAGAGAAAACCAGCAAAAATTTTGCTGCTCGTATTATCTCAGTACACCAAAACTATATCCTTCAAGTAGTTTGTTGTCCCTGTTCGGGTTACTATCAATGTAAAGTAAGCGATGAATTGTATTTGAAAGAATGCTCCCAAAAAAAGTCTCAATACATTTTATCGATGCGTTAATATCACTCGAATTGACTGTGTCTCTGGTAAAGTATCTGTGATCTGTCTCATCTGTGCTATTATTCTATGCTATTATAGGTCTTCGGAATCTTGTACCAATTGTTTAAACGTTCCAATTTTCACTGGGTACCGTTATGTCGATAGATTACCAATGTATTACTTGACTGGTGCATTGGGAAGAGAAATGTCTTGCTACTGATGCCAGGTCATGTTCATCATCCTAATAAACTACGAAGTCCTTTTCGATTTGATAGCTTGACTATGAACTTTGGTACAGCGGCATTTGAACTCACCGTTCCCTCCAGCGAGTGGCAATGGCATGCTTGTCATTTCAACACACCACTCTTTTGAAGGCTTTTTTTATTAACTATGATGTTTTAGATACCCAGAGAAAGAGTAGCAGAGGTCACAAGGCTTAGTTTTCTGTCTTGAAGACAGTTTTTGTCAGTGGGGGTTACCCCAATAGACGTGCTCAACTGGACGGCAAGGATAGCAATTAACTGTGGGGATTTGTATGCCCGCCATCTTGATTGTCAATGGATGACATTACAGGGTTATCCCCTGGACTTATATCATACGGCAGGCAGTCAATGCAGATCATTTTGTAGCTGAAAGTGATTTGAAAAATAATATTATTAGTGTACAACCATTCGTTTTACAGTAGCCTCTACTACACTCTTCATAACGCACACACACTCAGGTTATGATGTGTAGTTGCGTAATAATAATTAACTTGCATTCCTTTCTACTTCTTTAGATCATGACTGAGCTGAAGTCATCTAACTATAACTACTAAGTAGGTACGTAAGGCGTTAAATTTTTTACTGTGTAAAATCTATTCCTCTACTTTTTTATTTTGGTTTTCTATTAAATGAGATTTAGAAAAAAAACTAAAATCCAAATCACTCGTTAAAGAAAATAATCCTATAATAGAAAAAAAGGAGGAAGACTAAATACAATAGATCTTGATATAGCTAAACTCATGTTTTAAACATTAGAAATCTCTTTCAAAACTTCATCTTATCTCTGTGCAGTAAGCTTCCTCTCTCCTTCCTTCTTTGAGATAGCTGCCAGTTCTATGGCTCCTGGGTACACTTTGCACCTTGTTTCTTTGACCTGACGGGATGACTTCTTCTCGATCGAGGTGTTTGTTCTTCTTCCTTCTTTGGAGATGCAATTAGCTCCACACCCTCTAGGTACACCTTCACACCTGCTTCTTTGACAGCCAGGACTTTCTTCTAGGTCCTTTATCTCATCAAGGGGGGCGTCATACGCTCAATATCCCAACATACCTTTGGGAATGGTTCCTCTTCAGTTGTACTGGGTAATAGTTATCGGGATCATCCAGGAAGCTAGGAAATGAAATCCATACACCCACACAAATATCCACATCCATATCCACCCACTTATTTTAATTAAAATAGTTTGTACTATTAAATTACATTTATTACCACCCCTATATAATAATAATTTACCTGCCAAGGGGGTTGTCCTCAAAAGGCAATTCAGCATTTAGACGCTGGAACATGGGACAACAACCCCAATAACTCCTACAAAAAGTATCACAAAGTCTCATTTCCATGTCTTCAAGAATAGAAATGAGACTGACCAGTTAAAAGACCTCCAATGATAGCTAAAAGGCAATGTAGATGAAAGAAGTGCTAATTGGAAGCCACTTGCTTGAGCAGCACTTCGACCTTCTCCAGGCTCAATACCGAGTATTAATTCTTCATCTGGACAAATTTTCAGATGGGGCACAGCAGGAAAATACTAGAAACAACTACTAAAAAAAGTGAGTAAAATATAGAAACAAAAAAAAACAATAGAGTGAACAAAATGATAACATTGCATTCAATACACTTAGAATTTAATACATTATATCACATTTAAATCTAATATATCATATATGAAATAACAAGTCATCAGAGCACCATATATGTGATAAAACAAGAAAGAAATTAAAGAAAACCATAGTATTTCATTCAGCCACAGTTAGTATACATATATAATACTAACTTAAAAATTATGTTACATTAAATTATACTAATCATCTAGTTATATTGCAAAGCTAAAAAAGAGTAAGTAAGTGAATGAAGATAACGTTAGTTCAGATTCTTGGTATAACTTACGCTGGTTTCATAATTAACTCTGTTAGGAGCATTAACATTAGTAGCTATTCCTGCAGCAATAGCAGAGGCTATAGCAGACAACACACCACCTGATGTACCATGTAAGTTATGACACACACAAGTATCTTAAGATAGAACCAACGATCCATTAATGGCTACATAAAAACAATATATAAATATTATTATAGCAAGAGTCAACTTACCGACAAAAACTTATAACCACACAGATATAATACCAGCAATAAAACCAATAAAGCATCAATCCTGCCCATGGACCAATAAGCATATCAGCATTGATCCAACAGCCACACCTCCAGCTAAAGTAGCATCTGTACATGTACCTGTAACAAACCACAATAACATGACCAACATTCTTTAAAGACAACAAAGCCATAAACTATTAATAATAGTGATAATCACACCCTCTAAGACTGCCAAAACCAACCAAATAAGATAACATGGGATAACTTTACATATACAAGAACATATACACTATATAGTGACCTGAGTTTGTAATAAAAGATTTGTTATGTGATTGTTAAAACACCTCAACATAAGTATTGGATACATAGTTACTATGAATAGTTTGTGTATATATAGTACCTACACATATATAAACATTTTTTGAGGTTGTTAACAGTAGTTTTCCTTTTTTCTTTTCAAAATGACAGTGACAAATGTTTTGACAGAAGTAGTTCCCTTATGTGAAAATCAGGTCACACACATGACCATATCAAGTTGTCTCTTTTTCCATCAAAAGACTACACTGAATATAAAGGTAGCAATTACACTTCCTGTCATTGAAAAATATGTGTTAATTATAGCACGATATTGACCATTGCCAGCTGCTAATTGCTCCATTGAAACTGGGCCCGAACAACCAGAGAAATAAAGTACCTTTAGAAGCAATATATAAACAGTAGTATTACAAGGCCTTACCAATCATTGCAAATATGTCGGAATGATAACACACTACCATTACGAGGATGATCAATGCTTTCTTACGATATAGAGCCATACAGAACAGACAAGCCAAAGTATGCACCAAATGTATGAATTAACATTGATCCACCAACATCAGCAGCTGTTAAATACATAGACATTGAGAGCATCGTTTAAAGAATAGAAAATAACTTCAGAAAATGCTATTGCAAAAAGTTGGAATGGACTTGCTCGTCCCAATAGAGAACCAAATGTAATGAGAAACACAGCTGGCAGCAAAATCAGACAGGACCAAGCTGAGTCAAGAGCGAGAGAGAGAGAGACAGAGAGACAGAGAGAGAGACAGAGAGAGGAGAAAAACAGAGAGAAGAAGAGAGAGAGAGAGGACAGAGAGAGAGACAGAGAGAGACAGAGAAGACAGAGAGACAGAGACAGAGAGAGAGAGACAGAGAGAACCCTTGAAAAATATTCATTATTGTTTCATATTATGTCTTGAAAATGTTTATACTGTTTAAATTATTGTCATATTATTATTGCCTACACTGCAAGTGATACATAAACAATATATTACTAGTAAATGTGGGAAATGTTTTGATAGCTATGCTAAACATAGAGTAATACATATTGACACTTTATATAAACATGAAAATGACATACACTTCAAAGGTTACCTTTCTAATCCGACACTAATACGAAATTGTGTCGCACCATCTTGAGCTTGTCCAATAAACCCTAACATACGAGGGTGATAGTGGACCACTGGATCGCAAAGGCAGCCAACATCATATTGTATGCTACGCTATTCTGAAACCATAGCGACGTAGGAATGTCATGAGAAAACCGAAACCATAAAGATCATAACGTGAACATCTTGAAAAACTAAAAGACAAGAAAATCATTTTGGTTATATAGTAATAATTAATAACTATAATAACTGTTTGTTTTCACCTGATAATTAAGTCAAACAGAGAATAATATATCTTTAAATAAAACAGTTTCATGTTTTTGGTTGTGTTACATTTCAGTATATTCAATAGTTTAGTCTCATTCTAGACTCCCAAATGTTTTGATATATAGCACGTGAGGTCAGTCATTAGCTTATAATGTCTTAGCAACAAATTTTTGTAGTAAAAATAGACATTGCCTACTTGAACAAATGTAAATGACATAAAAACAGCTGGATGCAAGTGCCCCACCTGAGGCCACCTCCCAATTAAGAGGGCACACATACTCTCGAGTTTGTGTCTACTAGTCATTCATCATTAATATCAACCATTTAAAAATTTTTGAATAGAATTACAATTTTATTGCACTAAATCTCTCCTACTCTATTAATAATAATGATTAATTACAACTATTACTCACATGGATACAATTTCGTAGTTGATCTAGTCGACTGCAATTGGAGAAGATAATCTTGAGCTCTCTGGATATTTATACCATCACTGGTGTGTTAGCTAACGACAATGCTACTTCATACTCGTGACCTGGGGACCCTCCTTCATCATATTCGACTAACAGGCCATAAATAATGAAGAAAATGATCTCAACAAGCAAGAGGAAACCAGGAAACAGAAGCTTCTCCAACCTTGTTAGGGCCATTACTCGACTGTACCGGAAAAACCCTTTATGCATTTTTATATATACTTCACGTGTTGTTGGTAGCCCTTCCTACTTTTGAGAGTATAGTTATTAACTGTTTACACAAAATTTTATTAAAATTTACACGTTAATCTTATATTTTTTATTATATTTATTTATATTAGTATTATTGTTATATTATTATTATATTATGTATTGAGAAAATATAATTTATTTTCTTAATAAGTCTGGTGTTGATGGTTTAAAAGTACTAAATCGACGTGACACTGTTTCCAAATCAAATGGCTTCATACAATTACTCAATGTCTCTTTATACTATCAAACTTAGGCCTTTTGATTGGCATACCTTCCCAGCATTGTTGAATAATTTAACACACACTCTTTGGACAGTGCTCTGGTTTTGACATAACTGGGGGGGGACCAGAGAGAATTGCTTCAACAACCTCTACATTACTCAGTCCAGTGTATGGCACTGCACCAAATGAAAAGACTTCCCAAATCAATACGAACCATAAGACCAGATATCAGAAACATGGAGTACTGTGAATCACGTAATGTTTCAGGAGACAGCCATCTTAACGGAACCATTGACTTATTTAGAATCTCATTATCTAGTTGGCATAATCCTGAGACTCAAGTATATAACTGAGACCAAAGTTTGCTATCTTCACTCTCAGTCCTTCACCAACCTGCAATTTGAAAGGAAAACAAACACATTTTGCATATTATTTTGTTAATTCTTTAACAATAACACTGCAATTGATATCCCCAGTACAGTAATTATGGGGATACCCCTCCATCATATCAACATAATGACTCCCATTGCATTTTACCTGACCATTCCTTGCAGCTAATCTTTATGGATAAATCCTTTCTTTGCTAAATATTCCATTCCTTCAGCTACTTGCACAGCAATAGCCACTAGTTCTTCAGTCCCCACTAACTGTTGTACATGTGATGAAGCGATGGTATTCGTTTCCAGATCAGTAACACTTGCTAATGCACTCTCAACTTCCATATCTAACCATACTGCTGCTGTAGACTGCAAGAAATCTTTTAAGCTACCAAACTCCAAATATTCATACACAATATAGCGTGTTCTTCAAGAGTGGAGGCAGCTAGTATCTGTAAAATATTGGGGTGATTAAATCCGGAAACTAAAAATAACTCCATGTTAAAAGTTTCTAGCAACTTTTCATCAGCACCTTCCTTAAACTTTTTATCCATACTGCAGTAGAAGTCTCTATCTCTGTCAGCCTCAATGCTTCCCCTCGATACACTTTACCAAAGTTGGATTCATACATTTCTCCTAGTAGACATATGTTTGAGTGAGGGAACTCGAGCATTTGTAGTCGTTGTTTTGTGGTGAGAAAGAAGTGAGATCTTGATGTGATATTTTTCTGGACTTTTTTTTCTTGGGGTAGACACATCACTATTGGAATATGGGCACGACTCATTTGTTTCGGCAACAAAAGGGTACCTTGATATAAAGGATTATGACTATATTAGAATAATCAACATCATCATATTTATGTGAAGGTCTCCTTCTCTTTTTTGACCTTGTTGCCAGCGGTCGGTCAAAAAACCTTCCTCAACAAGCAAGCAATCAAAACCATAACAGATTATAATTAATGATATTCCTATAATACTGCAGAGAAGAGCTATAATTAGAGTTGGTAATTCATTATTGCCTTCATATGAAGGAACACAAGTAGGAGAACAAGAGATAGGTGAGTTAACAGAGAATCCTGAACCTGAAAGATCCATTACTGCAGACGAGCCCCACCCAACTCTGTTTAAACATGACCACGCCCAAACTTTGGTTATTAATCATTATTCATTATTATTAGGTTGTATTATTAATTAATTAATTAAAGGGGCGATTGCAAATATCGTATAAGTTGGTGACTGCTGATAATGATAAATCCATGCAACAATATAACAAATCTATAAAATATAAATTATTTTCAGTTTAATTTGATGGTAATCGATCTTTCTCCACAAATGTAACCAGGGATGCTGTACTTGATCCCATTAAAATGATACGTGCTACATCAGTGTGTGATTTATCTAATACATCCTGTCCATTAACATAATGGAGATATTCACGAACCTGAAGTAAAAACAATATGATATTATAATAACCATAACACAGTTTATACTATAACAATAATTTAATGAACTATTTAACGATGGGACTGTCCTTTTTTTACTCACCTGTAGTCCAGCAGATGCTGCAGGTCCACTGGGATCAACTGTATGGACATAAACTGGTCGAGATCCTCTGATAACAAAACCGTATCCAACTGGATCACTAACAACCTGAAAAATAGGAAATTAAGTCTGTCCATCCATCCCATCCATCCATTTGTCTATCTATCCATCCCATTGTCCATTATTCTTACATTAATACTATGTTCAACAAAGCGTCCATTTGGATCCAGTAACTCTTCTATTGTTACGTGATTAGCACTTTGTTGTCTTGCAGCTAAATATAATGAGATCATGAATAAATAATTAGTTCAATTGACATACACAGTCAATGACTAAATAGACAATTATTGTATGAATGAACAGTTCAATGGACGAATAAACAGATTCAACGGATGAATGAACAGTTCATGTGATAATAGACAGATTCAATGGACATGTGAGCATAATGATATCTATTTTATTTACTATAAATATATACCTTGAGGTGCTGGTGGTTGAAGACTAGTTAGGTTCAGGGACTCGTCGCATTTGTATATATCCTGAAAATCATCATTTACTGACTGCATATCTATATATCTAAGGAGAGAAAATAGTCAATTATTAACACTTAATTAACAGGGACTTACTCGTCTTCCGGATCAGGTGGAGTCCCACTGACCCTAAGTTATCACTTGTGTTTAGATGAACTATAGCTACCACCAGAATGTCGGTTTTCTGGTGTATGAATGTGTCCATCTTCTGATGATATAATTGAGCCTTTCTTTCCTCGACTTACTCCAACCCTTTTTCCAAAGGACTTCTTTCGAGGTCGTCATTTTTGAATCTGAAGAACAAATATTCGTCCTTGAAGTGATAGATCATCACACACTGCAACAGAATGACATCATGTGATGTCATAGAGATCACATGATCTTACCGTGTCTAAAAACTCCAGCTTCTATAAACTGGCGTCCAAGATCAACTCCTTCTTCTCTTGTCTCGACTCGCCCCTGGTAATTAACCAATCAATGATTCTCGTCCGATAAAAACATTGTTTGAAAGTCTGTAAATGATATTTCCTATCTTGTATAAGATTACTGCCATCTGTCCGTAACCTAGCAACAGTCATGAAATAATGAGTTATCACATATTTCTAGTGTTAATTAGTGCTAAGAAAATATTTAGATTATTAACACTAGTGCCTTGTTAACAGTTTGTAGTACTAGGTGTCAATATATATTTGACAATGAGATCATATCCTGTGGTATTTACCTGCTATATATTCGTTGTCCCTTAGCAACTATCATAGCGTCTGGAGGCTCCTCATAAGTATTATCGTCACGTCGAAAACGAAAGAATAATTTCTCATCTTTAAACTCATGATCATCACAGACTAAAAGAGAATGATCAACAATAAACAATGGATGTTGTTAACATTAATATTTTTTTTATTGACCTACACGCGTGTTTTTTTTTAAATGGATACTAGTCAAAACATCCATTTATCTATTCATCTGTCCATTTATCCATGCATCCATTAAAGAAGGAAGTAAGGGGCATTATATCAAAAATCATGACAAGTGATTGTAAACAGAATCACAGATTTGGTTGTGTTAGGTCCTGCCTATTAAATCATGTTGGCACTTTCAAAACACAAAATTGCTATTTATGGTGATAAATATAGTACTTTGATCAATAATTGGGTGATAACACAGAAATTATTAATGCACAAATTTAAGTAACATTGCTCTCAATGGAGAACTAAATAAATTTGAATAAATAGTCTTAATTTTAAATGCAAAAATGCACACACTGTTGCTAGTAATGATTTAACTAACACCTATTGACTAAAACAATAGATTTGACTTTTAAAGCTACAAGCTTTTGCCTTATATAACAATAAGAAGTGTTGATGGTTCATAACTTACCATGAGAATGACTTCGTTCTCTAATAATTTCTGCATCATGCTACTGCCTCTGCTCTGCTCTCCACTTTCTCCTTTTCTCAGCAACCAATCTACCATTTCGTGTCCCACAAAACAGTTTTCATAGACTTTCAAGTGGTAACGCCTATCTTTTATTATAGGAGGGTCTTCTGCATGAAGTAGTTGTCTCAACTCCTCTCCTACTGCTAAGATCGCCGAGATATTTGAAGCGCGTACTGTGTTCGTCATTCTTCGTGGTTGAGTAGAATAGTTAGTAATCGGTGTTAAGGACTGGCCTCTGTTGAGAGAAGCGCTTTGTGTTCTGAATGATTTTAAAGAATTACTGCTAAAACTGTGACTGGGGCTGAAAAATATCACTGCTGGGAAGACTTCGTCGTACACCACCGAAGACTACGGACAATATCTGTACGTAATATCCTGTCAAGGAAGTATCATATAGCTTGGTATGTCAAAATTAAATTTTAATTTGCCTCTTTTTTTATTTTATTTAGCTGCAATATCTTGCCATACAAAAAAACAAATGTTACTTTTTTGTAATCCAACCCTGTACTCTAGACCTAATAGCATTTGCAGTAATAGAACATGGAATCAGAGTAGCTAGAGTTAATTTTATAAATATATATGGAGACGTATAACTTAATATATTATATTTACCTCTCAATGGAATCATGTTTAGTACATTACATTTACTATCATAACTATATAAAGAATTCTTTGGCTAGAGTCCATACTACTATACAAGATTATCTATACATTTTTAAAATTCATATATATATATATATATATATATTATTTTAGCAACATAAGATTATAAAACAATTTATACTTACAATAATAGTCAGTAGTAAATATCTCCAGCTGGTTATCTTCTCCCTAGCTAGAAGTAAAATTTTGCTGAATATATCTTACTGTCCTGAGCTCTGATCTAATATAACAAGTACTGATATTGTTAAACTGTCCTTTAGTATAATTGTGTTCTTTACAGGTTTCTCTGTAATTATTAAGTTTGCAATAATTATATTATTAAATCTTCCTGTTATCTCACATCTATACACATCTATATTATGAGTGCTTTATATTTGATATCAGTGGTTGCTATGTTGTGGCCAATTCACTATCAGACGTTTGGCTAGCTACACTACCCACAATACAATTTTATTTATTGCATACATGTATAGATATTTGTATAATTACAGCATTAATGACAGGGTCATACTCATTAAGATTTATCTCTAAACTAATAATATGTGCAATATCACATTGTGTTTTTTTCAATAGATGGATGACTATTCAACATCAGAACTGGCTATTTTCCTGCTCCTCAGAGAACATCAGAGGAAGTATCTGCTGCTGCTCAATCAGCTGGTCTCCCTCCCTCGTCCCTACCAGTACAACTCCTTATTTTGGTGCACATCCTAATAGTAATGAGTATAAATTACTACAATTATCAGGAGATGTAACTCAACTCATTAAAAACTGAAGGAAAGTAAGACTTATTTCAGAGTCAATGATCTAAATGTTTATTATTGGCACACATGCTAGAACCCATATTACTACAGTGTGTTAATGGTCAGTAGTTGACTTAGTTTTAAAATGAAGTCACCATTGTCTGTGACTTGAAAGTTATGGTCTACTCATTCAATGAAGCACATTACAAAATAGTATGTAGAGTATCCTCTTTTAAAGGATATAAACACAACGTACACACAAATGTACTCCTTTGATGGTATTAAGACACTCATGACTTCATCAGTGACATCTTTGTTCTCTTTTTATCTCTCATACATTCTGTCCAATATGAGTCTGACCTGCTGACTCAGTGTTATATCTCAGGCTAGGAATAAACTAGAGAGTAATACTTTGTACCATCATACATATCTTCCAACCTCTTTATGTCAAACACTAGTATACTAGCTGTTCAAGGAACTAGTAAATGTTACATTCCTCTGTTGCATTTATAGGTTAGTTATACGAGGTGATCAACAGGATAAGCTGTTCTTTTTGCACTAGTGACAAAAATTTGAACTACGTCAAGCACCCACCAGGCAACTCCTTACTTCTCTGCCCCATTGCATTACCCTAAAGATAAAGGTCTTAGTTAAGTCATACCAATGTGTCATTTTTTAATTCAATTTCAGACTTGGAAGATTATCATCATGACACTCTTCTTTCAAAAGAAGTATGTTGAAAGTGAAAGTTTTGTTGTGATTTCTTTATTGTTAGGTATCATCTTGTGTGTTTAAAATATTTTGAACTGCGTCATTGTCAACCAAAATATGTCAAACTAAAAGAGCTCCTCCTCGAGAATCCATATTGTGGAGAATTAGAAAGAAAGAATGCAATTTGAGGAGGACCAATGGAGATTGAAAGGAATTGAAAGTTTTAACAAGGTTAACGATATTTGTTATTTGTTATATTTTACTTTGTTGTGTTTAGTATACATTAGTGATTTGTTATAAATACAGTGCAAGCTAGTGAAGGTTGAGTTACAAGAATGGATTATGTTAAACTTGCAATCCTGTTTGATCATGGTAAGATTTATCATTGTGTAATTTATTATTTACCTGCCCTCCTCCTCCCTCCCTCACACACACACACACACACACACACACAACAGTTATTGGAGAATATTTGATCTTGATTACAGAGATCAAGTATTTCAAGGAAACATATTTTAACACTGGATAGAGGAAGAAGATTGGTCATGGGCAGACTTTTCCCATTTGAGAAATGCTGTGAAAAACTCAAAGACTTGGAGGCCATCCTTTGCATAGAGGCATTTGTCTAAAT
>NW_024533340.1:0-44199 GCF_016097555.1 Gigantopelta aegis
TGTGGCAAAGCACTGTAATAATATAGCTAATTTTGAATTTGAATGATGTCAGTATATTCCAATGATGTCACTTTGCAGCTCCTTACAATAACCATAAACCAAGTACATGACGTTTCTGTTTTCAGAACGTTGGAAAAATTCCAATTCAAAATTGCTGTTGAAATATATTTGTTTGAACATTACTAATGCACCTGAATGTGTTTGAAAAAAATATTGTGATTTAAAAATTGTACCTTTTACGAAATATGGATTTCAAGTGAAATTATGTTAAGATATGTTATATTTATTGTGTACAAAGCTAAATAAGGGTGCGAAGAGTGACTGTCGTCGACCTTAGTATCCATTCAGGCCCAACATCTCTACTGTGTATCAATTAAGAATACATGTATGACTCTAGAATGCATTTAATTGCCTTTGAGTAGGCTAAGCTTGATATTTGTTGAGTCACTTACTATAACAATATGCCGCATGACTGAGTATTATTATTATTTTTTTTGACATGGCTCTATACCACTAAGGTTTCAGGCATTTATGCCACATGAAGTAGGGATTAAATAATTAAATGAAAACAGAAAACAAACTTGTTGAGCATGGTTAATTTAAAGGAACATATCCTAGTTTTTAAACACTAAGGCATATGTTTTACTATTACAGCATTTTTTCATAACCGAAATCATACTTTACTTCGATTTTATTGTTTAGATTATCTGTTTCCATACATTCAAAGTGTTTTTGGTCTTCCTGGTGTTTTTAATATCACAAAATTATTTCTCATATTTTTAAAAACGCATGTGTGTCTGAGAAGTAACAGTTATGGAGTCAAGTTTTAGTCTGTTTTTAGAGGGTATTTCACCATTTCAAAGTCACAGACTAGTGTTTCACTCAGTTGTAACTTTATTCAAATGTGTTACAGGTTTGTAGATTAATTAAACTTGGTGTTAATTCTCATGGGTTGAAACGAGGGTCTGTCTCTTTAATACATACCAGTTACATTATTTCTGAAGGAGGCAATATGTCGAAAGTTGATTACGGTAGTAGTCAACTGTAAAGTACATATGGGCAAAAATGCTGACATTGTTAATTTTTGACACAAGAAATTTTGAAAAACATACTTCTAAAAAATTATACCAAATTATGTTCATTTAGTTGTGTATGCATTGAAGGTAATTTATCAAACATTGTGAGATACGAAGTGTATACCAATAAAAATTATGGTTATTTTAGTGAAGGGACATTTTTTATAGCAAAATATGTTAACTGGTACTTTTAATAAAATGTCCATTGTTTGATAATGTATGATAACAGGTTTAGTTTCCCAATATATTTAGCAAGAATATGATATTTTAATCACATCTGGCGTGCTTACATTGGGATATGTGAAACAGGTTGAATATATAACGTTATTATTCAAAGTTCTTTGTGTTTTGTTTTTTTCAGGGGTTTTTTACATTTTAGGTTTATACTTTCAACTCTTGCATATTTATAGCAAACCAAAGGACACTGATTTATATTAATTAACACAATGCAGAGCGACACTATTCACAATAATTCCATTGTATATTTACATCACATAATATAATTATTAGACATCTGCACACACATTTTCAAAGATGTGGTTGTGTAACATATTTTGTTTATTACCGTACCTTAAAAACAAGTACGAAGGTGTATCTAGAACTTCTCTCTTTAAAATTATAACTCGCAACAAAATAAAAGTAGTACCAAAAGCTATTTTAACACGTATTTAATATGGTATACATGTTTGGTTATAACATTCATAGCAATAAAAATTACATTTTATTTCATAAACAGCGACATTGTCTTGGCGAAATCAGGTTCTGGATGACTTGGGTTGTCTTTTTAGGCATAACTACTAACGAAAGGTAATTTTTAAAATGTTCTCTGTCATTCAATTTGATTTATTCTAGTCAATTTAAATTTGGTTATTGGCAAAAATAGGAATAAATTTAATTTTGGGGGCCAAAAAAAGGAAAATTGTACTCATCCGCTTTTGGAATGTCTGTAAATAATGGCATAGATTGGTGCCATTGCTATGTGCCATTTGACAGCCTTCTCACTATTTAAGTGATGTTTACAAATAGTAACATTTTTGTGTTACGGATTTTGGTGCAACAGATTCTGTGCACACAACTTTATTCTCACATAACTCGGCAAATATTTTTACAGACTGCAGTCTATTTTGCTTTGGTTGGGAGAAGACCGCTTGGCAGATATATTTATAACAAACATCATTTGTCTTTCTATTTTATAAATAGGTCAAAATAGCGTACTTCTTGGGTTTGAAATTTGCTGAGATTATATTGACTGTTTTTTAATATACTTGGTAAAATTTATTAATATTTTATTTAAAAATGCATAGTGTAAGGTTTATCAATATTTTTAAAATGTTTAATGAATTAATATAAGTCCTTCATGTTATACATACTACACAAAACTAGTAATGGATTTTGTACGTTTCTGGCGACATGCAGAAAACACTTTAAAAAAAAAAAAAAATGAATAGCCAAAACAAAGCAGGTATACCACGCTTCAATTTAGTGCAGTCGAAGTTGACATATTGTGTCACATATGTAGGAGTTACACGTTATTAAAATTTAAAAATCATGTTTGGGACATTGAAAAAATTACATTTTCCTAACGTTTGCAGGCATCGAAATAAGCATTGTGTGTGGTAACCCATTTACAGGTTACCACAAAATATAGCCTGGTAACCTATAGGTTACCACAACTATATAAAAGTCAGAATTGAATTCCTGTTACTACTACTTTTAACGCCCATAATTACATGTGTGCCACATGATTATTGTAGTATAATTGCTTGCAATTGCACAAGTGCACGCAAACATAGATGCAATTTCTTACGAGAAAATGAAACGTGGAAGTCCGGAATGCATTGCCTGGTTTATGTTCGGAAATGAAACTACCGTTACGTTGAAATTTCTTACATGTATGTGGTAACCTCCCGGTAACCTGAACGACCGTTCTCGACTTATTTCGATGCCTAGCTGCTTTGTCGGGTCAGAACTTAGAAAATATTTATTGTACCTGTGATGTTTCCAGATGATGATCTGGATTTGTGCCGCTAGACATAATCATTGAGACAGTCGACCACATGACACGTTTATTGTCGTTCCCGGAAGTATCTATGTTATTCCCTGATGTATTATCTCCAGATGTAAAAACTATAAAGTACTAGCTTCTAGTAAACACAACATAATTTCTTAAACACTACAGTACCTATGATAACCATAGATCTTCTGAATCGTCTGTACGTTTTTTGCAAAAGTTCCGCGCGAAAAAATAAATCATTACGTCAGTGCGTTCAAAAGAAATGTTGCCGAATCGTATATTTCGAAAGTTAACAATGTTGGCATTTTTACCCAGTGCTCTGCCTGTCGGTCGCCACAATCACCAACTGCGATCAAAATATAAAAATGGCGAATGTCTGTGGCGATTTAAAAAAAAACAAAAAAACAATATGAGCTCAGTTTTAGGTATCCAGTAACAAAGAATAATTTCAACCATTATCTAATCTTCTGATCTGTGTGGCCACATCTCTCCAACTGGACAAATAATGCATGAATTTGTTTTATTCTTTGTTTATTGCTACATGCAGATATTCTGTTCATTCTTATATAAACGTAATCCAGCACCAGACAACTGAACACATTGCATATTGTCAGAGCGTTTGACATCAGATTCTGTCGAGTTCCATTTCAATATGTTCCTTTTTCTTATCCACTTTCATGGCAAAACAAAAGAATCACCAATCAGGCTTGACGAATATGACATCTTACTGTTGACCTGCATGGAACAATGCGATATAACCCTTTGTATAATTCTGAATCAAAAACATAATAATATTGATAGTAAATCTTATTATTGGATAGTCATTGGGGATAAATTTACCCCAAAAATCCAACCATTATATTTCGACTAAACCATTAAAAATTAGTGTCCAAATCACCTAAACGTTTCGACCTGATGCCAAAATAAAAAAAAACAATTGGCTTAATTCTCCTGAGAAACACTGCAAAACCAGATGGCCTTCTCTCTTGTTTACCGTCTGTGGGCCCATTGGGCTATTTCTCGTTCCATCCTGACTGGCCTCGGTGGCGTCGTGGTAGGCCATCGGTCTACAGGCTGGTAGGTACTGGGTTCGGATCCCAGTCGAGGCATGGTATTTTTAATTCAGATACCGACTCCAAACCCTGAGTGAGTGCTCCGCAAGGCTCAATGGGTAGGTGTAAACCACTTGCACCGACCAGTGATCCATAACTGGTTCAACAAAGGCCATGATTTGTGCTATCCTGCCTGTGGGAAGCGCAAATAAAAGATCCCTTGCTTGTAATCGGAAGAGTAGCCCATGAAGTGGCGACAGCGGGTTTCCTCTCAAAATCTGTGTGGTCCTTAACCATATGTTTGACGCCATATAACTGTAAATAAAATGTGTTGAATGCGTCATTAAATAAAACACTTCTTTCTTTCGTCCCAGCCAGTGCACCACGACTGGTATATCAAAAGCCGTGGTATGTACTACCCTGTCTGTGGGATGGTGCATATAAAAGATTCCTTGCTGCTAATCGGAAAGAGTAGCCCATGAAGTGGCGACAGGGGGTTTCCTCTCTCAATATCTGTGCAGTCTAGCTTAACCATATGTCTGATGCCATATAACCGTAAATAAAATGTGTTGAGTGCATTGTTAAATAAAACATGTCTCTCTTTTCTTTCTTGTTTATATCAGAACCGACCTGGCTGCATTGCTCATTGCCCTTTATTCTGAGCTCGATTGTTACAAAGTTAGATTAACTTACAAATTTGATTGAGCTCCTTTTCATAGCCTACATGTACGTTTCACGATTACAGCAAAGCAACTAGGAATTGAATTCATTTTTCCAATTGTTTGAACCTTTTTTTGTTATTTTTTTTTTTTTTTATCTTTGCAAAGTTTATTTAACAACATAAAGAGTAAAATTGTTTGGCTTGGTTTGGTGGAAAATTTGTCAACAGTATGTGTTTCATTTTAGTATTTACTTTGGACATGTGGGAACATCCAGCGAAATGCCGCCATGTTGAAGTATCGCTTGATGATAAACTTAAAATAATTTGAAAGTTCGAAAGTGTACCTGGTTTTTTTGCAGTTTAATTAGTTACTATATCAGTAGAGGACACCAGCCAACAAATGGTTTACCTCAATACTGAAACCTCTGTAAACCGGATACTCCTCAAAACCCAACTTTTTCCTTGATCCCATGGCTGTCCAGTTTTGAAGGGTTTCACTGTACACGCACACGTATGCACACGCACACACACATGCATACGCACGCGCACACGCACACACACACACATTTGTAGGCCCTATTATAAAACATATTTGCCAAATTCGACACCGAAATTGGATTTTAAATTGGATTTTTCAAGATTTAAAGTAGCTAGCTTACATTAAAAAAATCAAGTACATGTATGCTTGAAGAACATGTATAATTATAATGATATGAATTTAATAATAAGTGTTTTTGTTCTGCAGGATGTGAGTCCAGAAGATTGATGTGCTTGAAATTTGAGGTGGTGGTGGTGGCATGATGGCGAGCAATCCGGGTACGGTATACCAGCTGATCCTTCTAATAATATTACACTTTCTAAATAAGCATTATTATTGTGCATACACTGTACATGTACATATAAAAACAGTACTTGGTCACTTCACCGTATGCATGTACTGAACAGTGACAAATCAGTCCTTAGCTTTTGAAAAACAAAGGCGAGTGAAAAATCGCACTCATCAAAATGCTAAGGCGAGTGAAAACCAAGCATTATTAATTTATGAAGTAATTGGTACATGTAAATGCAGAGACCTATGTTGCAAAAATGAACCAATAATGTTTTTTTCTCAGTTTATGTTGTTTGGTTCATTAGTGTAGTCTGACTTTTCCATTTTTAGGAATGGAGTTATAATTTATTAAAAAGTTTCAGGAATAGTACTATAGAAATATAATTATGACATACATACACTGATGCAGACAATTTGATTTTTTAAATTACAGTATGTACTATTCAGATAATTTGATGCACATAATTATATATACCTTTTCGGTGTTAGATGATTTGATGAATGTGAAGCTAAACATGTGTAGGAATCAACTTGTCTTGAATTTCATTATGTACAACAAACATGATTAAGATAGTTGGGATGGGGAAAACCCACTGGTTCCAAGGAGTTGGTTCATGAACTATGACCCAAGCATCTCTGGTGTGCACTACCAACGCATATTATTAAAACTTTTTTTATTTTAAATAACTCAAGAAATGTAGGCCTATAATTAGTTCAGTTGATAGTGTTGGTTGATATTGACATTCATGTGGCATTTTTAATTCAACAATTACCAACCAGTCTCAACCTCAACATTTTGTAGCACTTCATTTGACCTTCCACTACCAGTTACGAACAGCTCTGACATCTGTCAAGTTAGCATTATGTCATTGATCTAGAACAGCCCCAATGTTGTTAATAAAAAAAGTATACAAACTCCGATAAAATCTATCATTACAACATTAAACCTTTAGGATTTTATTCCAAACATGGGATGTCATAATAAAGATAATTAAAAAAACACACACATAATTTTAGACACCATCATCAATGTGTAACAAGTTGTCAATTAGACCAGCATGTGCTGCAGAGTTCCAAGAGTAAAAATAATCTGACCCTGATAGCTCCGATTGGTCAATATATGCCACAGAGTACTGTGCATCAAATCATGTTCCAGTCACATGGTCTGTAACTTTCTAACAAACGAAACAAATACACATTAAATAAATAGTTGGCAATGATCATTGATTACTGTTACTATATTGTGCAGGCCCATAGAAACGACTTCGGGGGGGGGGGGGGGGGGGGGGGGGGCACTGACGGGTACAAACTATATCACATTTATTTTGGTTACAATTCCCCCCCCCCGGTTCCTATGGGCCTGTTGTGTGTGTGTGTTTATATAAATAACATATGTATATTCATTAGCCTCTGACTGAAAAACAGATATTTTAATGAATTTGTTTTTTTGTTTTTTTTAAAGATAAAAAAGAAAAATGATAGATGTAAAAAAAAATGATACCAAGGCTTATTCCTACATGTACATACCTGTTATCATTTCTTTTCCTTTTTTTATTATTTTGTCTACTTTTGAATTGTCTTAGTCTTAATTTCATTTCTTTTTTTAAAGAAAGTATAAAAATACACAACTGCCATATTCGGGACCTCGCGTAAGCTTTGTAGGCTAACATTTATGAACTAATCGAGACAATTTTACTGACATTGTTGATTTCCATAACGAGTTCATTTGTGTAGGCTACAGAAGTCACTATTTAATTCAATCCCTTTTCTCTTTTTGCCACGTGATTTCGACTGATTGACTGACGATTTACTAAGTTTAGATAAGTTTAAATGAAAGGTAATTATATTAGATCAAAGGCAAAATATTTTTGCCACTTACAATCTAGAAACTATTACAGTAAAATTAAGTGATGACGACGCAAACAAATCAGAAGGCGAAATAACATATTCAGAAGTATTAACATATTTAAAAGGTATGAAAAAAGAAAAAAGCCCAGGTTCGGATGGCTTTTTCGACGGAATTCTTTAAATTTGTCTGGATAGATCTGGGTCATTTCATAGTTCGATCTATTAACTATAGTTATTTTGTTAAAGAGATGTCTAATGTCCAAAAGTTAGGTATAATTACATGTATCCCAAAAGCAAATAAACCAAAAGAATATCTTAAAAATTGGAGACCCTTAAAGGGACATTCCTGAGTTTGCTGCATTGTAAGATATTTCCTACTAATAAAATATGTTTACGATTAAACTTACATATTAAAAATACTTTCTTGTTTAGAATATCAGTGTCTGTATATTCAATGAGTTTCTGGTCATCTTAATATTCGTAAGAAGCCCAAACTAAATTTTGTCTTCAGATAATTTCGTACGTACGAAAAAATCATATTTTAGGAAATAAAATGAAATTTAACCTAGTACAAATATTAGAACAATCAGAAACACATTCAAAATACAGCCACTAATATTTTATGCAGAAAAATATATTTGATATGTAATAACAATCGTTAAAAAGTCTCTGTTAGTCGATAACATCTTTAAAATTACAGCAAACTCAGGAATGTCCCTTTAAAATTATTAAACTGTATTTACAAAATGGCATCAGGTTGTATCTCTAACAGAATGAAACAGATATTAGATTTAATAATAGATAAAGACCAAACTGGTTTCATAAAAGGAAGATACATTGGAGAAAATATAAGACTAATATATGATATTATGCAGCATACCGAAACGCACAACATTCCCGGCCTACTGTTATTAACAGACTTTGAAAAAGCTTTTGATTCTATATCATGGCCATTCGTAGACCAAGTACTTGATATTTTAAATTTTAAATCATCTATTAAAAACTGGATTAAAAAGTTTTATAATAAGTCTTTTTCTAGGGTAATACAAAATGGATTCTTATCCGAACCAATTCTGTTAGAAAGGGGCGACCCGTTGTCGCCATATATCTTCATAATATGTGCTGAAATCCTTGCAATTATTATTAGAAATAATCCAACTATTAAAGGCGTAAATATAGATGGTGAGGAATACCTAATATCGCAATACGCAGATGATACAAGTTTTATTTTAGATGGATCCCCTAAGTCCCTGTACAGTACACTTATGGTATTAGATTATTATGAACATATTTCAGGTCTAAAAATAAACTACTCTAAGTCAAAAGCTATCTGGATAGGCAGCAAAAAGTTTTGTAAAGATGTTTATCACCATACACGATGGAAGTTAGAATGGGGCTCTACTCAATTCAGTTTACTTGGTATCAACTTTCCTATCAACTTGGAAAATATTAATGAATTTAATTTGAACCCTAAGCTACTAGAAATTAAAAATTCATTGAAAAGATGGTCTATAAGAAAATTAACAGTCTTAGGTAGAATAACAGTTCTTAAAACATTAATAATACCAGTTATTACACATCTTCTAGTATCATTACCGAACCCAAGAGAAATGTTCTTAAAAACTGTAAATACACTATTTTTTAAATTTATTTGGCAGAATAAACCTGAAAAGTTAAAACGTGATCTAATAACTCAAGACTATAAAGTAGGAGGACTGGCCTCGGTGGCGTCGTGGTTAGGCCATTGGTCTACAGTCTGGTAGGTACTGGGTTCGGATCCCAGTCGAGGCATGGGATTTTTAATCCAGATACCGACTCCAAACCCTGAGTGAGTGCTCCGCAAGGCTCAATGGGTAGGTGTAAACCACTTGCATTGACCAGTGATCCATAACTGGTTCAACAAAGGCCATCCTGCATGTGGGAAGCGCAAATAAAAGATCCCTTGCTGCTAATCGGAAAGAGTAGCCCATGTAGTGGCGACAGCGGGTTTCCTCTCAAAATATGTGTGGTCCTTAACCATATGTCTGACGCCATATAACCGTAAATAAATGTGTTGAGTGCGTCGTTAAATAAAACATTTCTATAAAGTAGGAGGACTCAAAATGTTAAATGTAAGTAACTTCATGATCGCTTTAAAACGTTCGTGGATACAAAGATTGTTTATAAGTAATTCAAAGTGGGTTTATCTCTTTAAGTCTGTTACAAACGTATCAACAAACGAATTAATAATATATGGAGATTATTTCATTATGGGAAAAGCCACCCAAGTTCTAAATAAGTTTTGGAGAGATACATTACTTTGTTGGGTAGAGATATAAAATAAACATAATCCTGAAAGTGTAAACGATATTTTATGTACTAACATCTGGCACAATAGTGAAATACTTATAGATCGAAAACCATTTATATATTAAAATTATGCCAGCAAAGGCATTATTTTCATAACTGACCTATTCGATAAACAAGGTGATATTTTGTCTTATGATAAATTTATAAATATATATCATACAACAACAAATTTCTTATACTATGTTTCACTGGTAAAAGCAGTAAAATCATACCTTAAAAATTTAGATACTTTGAAAGATGATAGTTTCACAACAATAAATAAACCCATTCTTCCATTTAAACTAAAACTATTGTTAAAAAGCCAACGAGGATGTAAAGATATGCACGATATAATAAACTTCAAATCAGTAACGCCAAAATCACAAATTAAATACACGAATCAAGGATTTATTTTTACACCAAGTGATTGGAAACAGTACTATTTGCTACCTTTCCAATGCGTGAACGATTCAACTTTATTATGGTTCCAATACAGATTATTTCAAAGAATTTTTACATATGATTCGCTACGTCGATTCAAATATGTGCAATTTATGTAGTAATTATCCTGAAACCATATCACATTTATTTGTAGAGTGTAATGAGACCAAAAACGTATGGGATGTGGTACAAGCCTGGATATTAACTAAGACTGGGAATATAATTACTTTTAATAAAAATAATATCATGTTTGGTTTCATAAATAATGAAAAAGATAACTTTCTTAATTGGCTAATTATTAATATAAAATACTATATTTACTGTACAAAAATACAGAAAAAATGCTTAGAAATCACTGCCAATAAAAACATATTGCACAAAACTTTTGAAAAAGAAAGATATATTCTATTTTTAAAATGCCATTATGAAAAATTTATTAAAGAATGGTCCCCATGGGTCAACCTCTTTAATGAGTGAGTGATAGTAATATAGATATAATTAATATTACGAAAATATAATGTATACATATATACATGTAGCAATATATATTAAGACTGATTTAGTGCATGGCTTGTTTGGAGATCGCAGGGTTTCATGTCTTATTTAATTCAGAACAACTTCTTTCCTTCTTCTTATGCCATCTATATCGGTCTTGTATTTTTATTCTTCTTTTTCTTCTTCTTCTTTTTCTTCTTCTAAATCCTTTTCTGATTCTCATCCTTCTTATTCGATATTTTCTTCGTTCCCGTTTAAATCTCGGATCATGACAATAGTTATATTACAGATCACTGTCCATGTTATCTGTATGCACCCTGAATCAGTTTCTATTAGTAATTGTTATTTTTAACAGTTTGTTGCTGCTTAGACCATGGATACAAATGTAAAGCAGTGATTCGGGGCTCCCAACCCCGACACGACCGGACGACCGTAAAAATTTAGCGCTGCTGAGATAGTGTCTGTTCATTTGTCACTTTACACAACAGATGGGTGGATTAGTCATTGATTACTTTTGCTAATTTGTTGAGAAAAATTTGCTAAAATATTCATGAGTTTAAAATAAAGTTGTCTAGTACAATATTTAACTGCATTAAACTATAAAACATTTTTTGGTTATTGTGTATGAAACGAAGGTAATGAATGGATGAAACGTTAAATTAATGAATAAAGTTAAACATGAAACAAATGCCTGCTTTGTTAAGTACTTATAAATTGGTATATAATATTTATTTATATGCGTAATGGGAAATTACTTCCCCTCCCCATCATCATCACCACCACCCCCACCTCCCCCAAAAATAACAAAAGTTGTAACAGTTTAAATATACCAATATCAGTGTATGTATATTTGTGTGTGTATATACAGTAAAACCCCTCTAAACTGGACACCATTGTGACCGCATAAAATGTCCGGTTTCAAGAGGTGTCCAGTTTAGAAAGATTACGTTCTTTACTGATTTTTAAAAACAGACCGTGAAAAATTTTCGGTTTGAGGGAATTACGGTTTACAGAGGGTCCGGGTTTGAGAGGTTTCACTGTACATGTATGTATGTATGTATGTATGTATGTATGTATGTATGTATACATACATACATACATACATACATACATACATACATACATACATACATACATACATACATACATATATATAACAAATAGTTTTTGCATTTTTAAAAATTTGATCAATGAATTGATCATGTAGGTGAGTCAAGTTTTTTAATGGTTACAATATTTGTGGGGTCCGAATGACCTCTAGGGGAAACGCTATGACATTGTATTAAAGGGGAAGTAAACTCAGACATGAGCCTTATGTTTTGGAAAGATGCCTACTCAGACCACCAACACATACTGACACTTTAAGAAATGAAAAACACATAATTTTAGAGTTAATAAAAAAACATGATTATTCCTGCCAACTGGGGGCAGCCATTTTGTTTTGTTTTTGTCGCATCCAGTAATCTACATGTAGCTTGGGATGAAGTGACATCGGCTGCTACCAACTCCTGTATGCACAGTGTAAACAAACGTGGTAATTTATGACAAGGTGCTTCCCTTTGATCAACCGGACTTGTAAAACAACATAAATGCCTTGATAATATAAAAAACTATTTAACTAAATATGTATTTCAGTTTGCATTAACAGAACGAAATGGGGTTTAAATGTGTTGGGACAGGGAGGGGTTTCGACCTCCAATACCCTCCCCCTGCACATGCGCCCATTTACTCTCTAAGATTGTATGTCAAAATTACCAAATGTTTGGCATCCAATAGCCGATGATTAATAAATCAATGTGCTCTAGTGGTGTCGTTAAACAAAACAAATTAACTTTACATGCGAAACAATATTTCATTTGAATTTGTTGATTTTAAACACTCGTAAAATTACAAAGTGAAAATGTGCAGTGTCTGCTTAATATATTTTATAAAAATATACATGATCAGTATTTGGCAATACATGGCAAAACACATTTATACTGTTCATGTATTTATGAATAAACAGATTTGATTTATATTTTAAAAAAATCATCTCCCCCACAATGCATATGCGAATCTTCCCATGTTTTATCAGGCCAAAATCCTATTTAAAAAATCGTCTCTCCCACAATGCATATGCGAATCTTCTCATGTTTTATCAGGCCAAAATCCTATTTAAAAAATTCAATGCATTTTGTTTTGCACGGTAATGTATTGAATGTATTTAAAAAAAATATATCAACATGATCCCGATCATATGGTATTGAAAGAAAGAAAGAAATGTTTTATTTAACGACCCACTCAACACATTTTATTTACGGTTATATGGCATCAGACATAAGGTTAACCTTTAGACTACTGGATTAATTTTTAAGAAAAACCACGTTGAGTGGGTACCACTTTATCATTTTTACTCCCATATATTCACTTAAATGTTTTATAAAAACATGAAATAAAGTTCATATATTAATCGGTAAGTATTATTTTCGTGTCTTTTTTTGTAATTTTTATTATTTTAGATCGGCTAATGGTGATTAAAATTAGGCAAAAAATCGAAAAAGTTGCGTTTACTTACGGGCATTTATGGCCAGCTGTCCAGTATTTATGTCCATTATTCCCGATAACAGTGGTTTTCTGACCAGATTTTTTTTTTAAACCCGAACTAAGATTCATATTGCAATATTTGGTAATTTTCGTTGTTGGTAAAACGATCAAATTTATTATCAAATTAGCTGTCACAATCAGCTATCGATCCCTGAAAATGACCGCGACATGCCGCCATTGTTGTCAAGCGAAAATACTTGCTGAAAACCACTTTTTGAACTCAAAATTTCAAGGTATTTTCAATTGACAAAATCAAAACAAAAGCCACCATTTTGAAAAAAAATCTTTTTTTCTTTAATTATATTTCCGTTTCCGGTGAGTGTCGTGTGCAAAACGGCGGGAAATATGAATTGGGGAATGCACTGTATACAGTGTACAGTATATCGACTGACGTGACGTCGGGCGAGATATCTCGCCTGCAGTAGTCAGAAGGTTAAGGACCACACAGATTTTGAGAGGAAACCCGCTGTCGCCACTACATGGGCTACTCTTCCGATTAGCAGCAAGGGATCTTTTATTTACTCTTCCCACAGGCAGAACAGCACAAACCATGGCCTTTGTTGAACCAGTTATGGATCACTGGTCGGTGCAAATGGTTTACACCTACCCACTGAGCCTTGCGGAGCACTCGCTCAGGGTTTGGAGTCGGTATCTGGATTAAAAATCCCATGCCTCGACTGGGATCCGAACCCAGTACCTACCAGCCTGTAGACATATGGTATTGATGAAAATAAGATTTAAAATGAGCCTTTTTCTGCATTCGTTGCAGATTTGTTACTTATTCTGATTGGCTTGGAATAGCTGTGAGAGGGATTTTCATGACATCCGTCTATGATTTTTAAAACATATTTTATTTTCATCAGTGTCATTAAATTGCATCAGTATATAATATATATTTTTTTTTAAACCTACAATGCAGGTAGCATTTTATAACAAAAGTAGATGGTGGTCGTGAAGGAAATAGCTGGACACGTTGAACGATGGAGCGAAAGCTGGTTAGAACATTACCATCAAGCACATATGACGTACATCTAGGCACATCAAGGTACCAAAAAAGGGGGGCACACACACACATATATAAATGCATGTATACATATATAAAAACCATCGCTGCTGCTACAAAGTGGGGGGAGCACATCCCTCCCCCCAGTGCTAGGTCAGGGATTTTCCACTGCAATCAGTCTTCCAAAACATTGATGATATTAGCCAGCACACATTCTTTTGGATTTTCTGATGAATTATTTCAGCTTTTGCTTGAACATTCTGTCATTTATGTTGATATCAGTTTTGCATAACCTACAGACGAACGACAAAATTGTACATGCCAAATTTTATGCACTGCAGTTTCTTTTCCTTCCGACTGCCAAACAGAATTTGAAATAATTAAGTCATGGAAAATCCCGAATGTTTTTATGCGTGTAGTGTTTTACATTTAAAACATGTTTAAGAAATAAAGAAAAAGTAGGATATGTGTTTATTTTGTTTGGGAGTGGCGGGACGGAACTCTTACTATGACTGAAACTCAGAACAGTCCCTTTAATTTCTGAACAGCATATGATTTTGTACACAGCGAAATGATCAAAGGGAACATGCAACTATGTAACTGCCGACTTTGTATCGACTGCAATGCTGATTTCAAACGGAAACATTGTATCTTTCTCACACCAGCAATATAGGCTTATTTAAAAAATAAAGAAGATTTTGCACAAACGATCTGTCGTTTATGTTGATATTGGTTTTGCATAACCGACAGACGAACGACAAAATCGTTCATGCCAAGTTTTATGCCTTGCATGTGATAATTTTCTTTTCTTTGGAACTACATGATTTTAGATGAGACAGTCTACTTTACCAGTAGTATTACAGAATTATTTATGGTAATGAACCGTTGCTTGATAACATCCATTACCATTTTCTGTTTTCAGCAATATATTTTTTTTAATTTTCAAAGTTTATTATCCCCAGAAAAGAAGTACGGTAATGGTAGGTTTGGGGGCCCTCATATCACTACCTTACATTAATGTTATAGGATACACGCTATACAAGAATACAAATAATATAATATATATGATATGTTATGACATACAGTATTAAATTGTTACCACAAAAAGAAATGAAGAAATAAAAGAAGGAAGTAAAATAAACAAATAGAAATTATTATTTTTTTAAATAATAATAATAATTGGATTGGTAAAAAATGTATCACAATACCCTTTGATGTTAATAGTGTCAGTACAAATTATTTTTGTGTTCAGAGGGTGGCATCACTACCAGACAGTTGCATCATATGGTGCACACCCAGACTACCAACACATACTGACAGTTTAACAAATGGAAAAACGCATAATTTTAGAATTAATAAAAAAAACATGATTATTCCTGCTAACTGGGAAAAGCCATTTGTTTTCTTTTTGTTCACCTCCAGTACACCAGCATTGAAGGGAAGTGACGTAAGCACCTGTGAACTACTCCTGTATGTGCAGAATAAACAAACACAGTAATTTAAGGCAATGAGCTTCATTTTGATCAGCCTGATATGTAAAACAAAATAAATGTCTAGATAATATAATTTCAAATAAAAAAAGCAAAACAATAGTACGCATAATACATTTGAACAATTAAAACATGCAACCATTCATGATAACCAAGTGATAATTTTCTTTTCTCTGGAACATTTCGTTGTAAAATACTCTTATAACAAACTTGAAGAGAACATGATATTTAGTTTGTTATAGCAGTCATTTGTTGTACACATTTGCATAAATTTTCATTTTAAGTGTTGGCCATATTGGATTTTTTTCCCTTTTAAAAAACAATTTTTGCAAAATAACTTACTTTTATGCTTTCTTAGCAGCAGCCTTAAAATTTGCAAAGCTGTCGTGATGTTGATATTGGAATTAGACATAGACATATAATATATTATGTTTTTGCTTTGAATAAAAAGTATCCAGATCACTCACAGCTTCAATGGTCATGCAGTGGTGCTCAGTTATATATGGCACCTACTAAAAATGTTTTTTCGACTTTTGGGTCTGAATGGAGAATAGTTTTTTTTGGTCATCTCTACAATAATTTCTCCAACAATATCGTCAGCTTCTCAGCAATGATAATTCCTTAATTATTCGACAGATCAGGATGATAACATATGAAACCAGGGCCGATCATCCCTGATCAACCAGCTGATTTTATTTGTTGTATATTGGGGTTATCACAAACGAAACAATTTAATAGCAGTGAAGAAAGAACATGCTGTGAATGGCTTACTACCGGTAACTGCTTAATCCCTTAATTGCAGTTATGGCTTTAATATATTATAGGTATAACAATGCAATTATGTTCGATTTGTTGTATACATATTAATTTATACTTAAATTAACAATTTCTGACAAAATATTTTGTTTCATTTTAAAAGTTAATTTGTTATACATAGTTCGTTCTATACATTAGAATTTATTGATAATATATAGGGAGATAAAACGGGACCTTAAAATCAGTTCGCTATATGCAGTAGTTCGTTCCAAGCATGTTCATTATAAGTGTCATTTTAGATGGGACAGTCTACTTAATCAGTAGTATTACAGAATTATTTACAGTAATAAACTTTGTCGGTTGACAATGTCCATTACCATTTTAGGGGTTACATGTTATTTGCTGGAGAACGTTTGAATTTTCTTCAGCAATATTGTGACACTTTCTAAGAACACAAGTGTCTACATATTCTTCATACCATTAAACAAAGTCTAATATTAGGACATGTCATGACACATCAAATTGGTAAAAAAATTGTATCACAATACCCTATAATGCCCATGCATATTTTTTGTGTGTCCCAGAAGGTGGCATTGCAGCCAAACAATTGCATTGTCTGGTAATCTACCAAATACACATCTGCGAAACAGAAGTCACAGGTGGAGGCAGCTGAAAGACTAGACCAATTAACTAAGTAAACAGTCGTTTTATCATTTCAGTGAGTAGGTTTCTGAACTATAGCGCTACTTCCTTGAATATGCATACCAGTCCAAAAGCCTTGCCTAATCATCTCTGTAAACCAAATATTTATCCTGTTAACCAATAATGATGGTTTGACTTTTGTAAATTCTGTTTTATTATTTTTAGGGGTTAATGCTGAAGAGACTTTACAGAATGCAAGTCTGGTGCCTCTTCCTAATGACACAGAGGATGCATTAGATGATGATGTACCATCAAATCATTCTTCTAAAGCCTTAAAAACGATGGCAGGTAAGAACAATTTGAGTATTAAATTATTAAAATTGTGTATACATGTCTATTTTAATCAAATGAGATTTAACAAAATGGAAGGAAATGTTGTGCGTCAGTGTTATACTATTAAATTGTCACCAGTGTACGTTGTATACAATTCAATTCCTATACTGTTTGAAAATGGTGGTTTATTTTGTATTGAAAAATAATGTATATTTCTGGCTCACTGGGATAGATATTATTGCATAACAATTGTGATGCATGCATGCCTTTCATCATTCCGCAAAAATCAACAGGTCTCAGACTAATTAATACCTGAAGTGACACATTAAGTACTACAAAACTATCGGCTCACAAGAGGGCGGATTCAGTGGAATGAAGCAAAATGACTGTGTCTGTTATATATAATAGCCGTTTCATTTTTATTGTGTTATTAATTAAATATACCAATATACTTAACAATTATTGATTGTCATTGAGGGCAATATATCAGGTTTTATGGACTGAAGAAATTTCATAGGTCCATAAAACCTGGTATTACCCAAACTGTGGTCAGTAATTGTCTCATTACATAATAACATCCATAAGACTGACACATTCCTGCTTTAATTTATTTACTGAAATAAGCCAATGCTAATAATTTTCTGCTAAATGTGTTCTAACTGATGAGATTTACTGGCATCACCAGGGTTGAGAACTACATGAAAACCATGACCGTCAGCAGGGCCAATTGAAGAAAAATCTTACTGGTCCTTCTTAAATTCAACTATATAACCCTCCAATTATCACATTGAAATTTAACTGTACAGCCCAAATCAAAACTAGAATGTTCTTTCTTTAATAATAACCATGTGCTCACTGTAGATAGTCTGTTTGCTTCAAAAAGAAACTGATGAATTGGCATGTAACTTCATAATGATTAAAGTTAAAATTCATATAAAAATATGTTATTAAGTTTTAAACCCATATCAACTCAAATAAAATTTTTTTTTATAAAGAAATGCGGTATAAATAAAAAAGTTTTTTTGTTTTTTACATATACTACCATAAAATTATACAGATTAAATCTCATTTTTAATACAGGGGTGAATACATAATGCTAGAACAGACAATGTATGCAGCTTGACTTGCATTGTCTCTCAAATAAAAAATAATGCAGTATAAAGAGACTAAATGTAGAACTGTTCGTGCTTCAGTAATTAAACTAGTCTGGAACTTTCGCTTGTGCACACTGCACATGCTTTCGTGTGCTCGACTTGGGGGTCCTTCATTTCGTTGTTTTTGTCAGCGAAATGAAGTTTTCTACTGGGATATATGCGGCCATTGGAACTGATTGAACGCTGGAAGGCTTCTCGTTTCGACAGTCTGCACCACCAGGTTGGATTCTCTTTTAGCGAGATTCCTTGCCTCCACGTCATTTTTCTGTCTGACTGTCAACTTTTTTTTTTCGCGACTTGTATGACGGCTATTCTGCAGAACGCCACGGTTGTTCGCATTTAGTCTCTACATGTCCGAGCCTGTCCTAGCAACACTGGAAGATTGACCGCCCCACTCTAAGAAGAAATAGGAAGCGGGATCAGCCCCTACTACTCTTTTTCTAGACTTTACCTTGCTTTATAGTGATACCATCTCGTATCCTCTGGAGTCGGGCCCGTCCGCACCACTACACCAACACATGACGACTGGACTATACCCTAGTCTGATACTCTCTCTCGTTCAGACGGATCCAGCTTCTCAAGATCTGTATTTCAGCACAGCACTACACCTTCAACGTCTATTGATTGTCAATATAGGGGTTTTCTTGACGGGATGCAACCCATCTCGTCCCTTTAAGCTGTGCATCCAAACGGCCTTAACGAGGCCACTCGCGTGGACATATTGATCGGACTTTAAACTTTTAGATCTGCTTTCAATATTTTATGTCGAAATTACTTCTTTTAAAAAAATATTATTAAACAGTCCGATCCTCTCTTCTTTCTCTTATTTAATTTTGGACTGTCCTTCAAAAATGCTCCAAATTATATAAATATTCGGCCGAGCAGTCAATTCTTTTTATTTTTGGCTTGTAACCTTTTTATTTTTTTATTTATTCTATTAACTTTTTTTACTAATTGCTATTTTCAAAATTCTGCCCATTTTCAACCCCCCCCTCCATCCCAAGTCAGGCCACCGATCTTATCAGAGGTCAGACTCGGGATGGGCATGTTCGAAACCCTAGTGGTATATGGGCACGTTAAACTAGTTATCATCATCATCTGGAAGTGGCAGTCCTCTTTGTAGCGATGCAAGAGGGTAAAATCTCCAGCAAAGAATTTCGTCAGGAGTGGCTGTCCTTCTATAGACAAGATATTAGACAGAGATCCATGGAATCACCCACTGTTTTGCCAAATGCCCATTCGACTGCTTTGTGCAGATCATGTATTACGGTTTTGTTGTTCAGATTACCATCAAACTGCATACCATATACACAAATATTTTCGCGGCTAAAATAATTCATGATCAGGCTTTCATTTTATATTTTCGCGAGGAATTATTTTCGCGACTGTGTCCCCCGATAATAAAATAAAAATTACCCATATTTCATTTGCCAAACTGTTTTCAATGACAATTTCACGCACATACTTGGACATGTTCACTATGCTGTCAGCGAGACCATTACCATTACCAATATTTATTTACATGCTCATATACCACTAGAGTTTCTCGAGCATGTCTGTCCCGGGCCCGATCTCTGGATAGCCAGTGAGACGTCAATGTTGTATGTATGTCTGATAAGACTATTGTCATGTTATCGATGGAACGCGCACATGTGATACAGAACATTGAAAAACGCAAATATTATAAGAAATAACTTTTCATTATTGGTGATACTCACAAACTTCCATTTAAGGTTACAAAGAAAACAAACAAAACTGAGATTACGTAACAACAGACTTACACCCAAATGTGTGTCATTTGGATCAAATCCATGTGACCAGGCAGGTTTACAGAACCACGTGACCTTGCGGACCACTGACTGCTTGATTCTGATATGGGTTGGGTGTGTAGACATAATATACCAAATCGGAAATAAGTTCGCGCGTAATTACATTCGCGGTGCTATAACAACGTGTTCGCGATTTTCGCGGTATATTTTATTCGCGAACATATTTGCGTATACGGTAGGTTAAATCTTCTTTTCTGGTATAGGTTTACGGCAATTGATGGAACATTCAAGGTAATTTGTAAATATATATTTTTTAATTTACCCTGAACTCACCCCCCTCCCCCTCCAATTTTTGTTTATTTGAGATGGCATGGGTTTAACATTTAATAAATTAATATGTTTTTCTATGAATTTTATCTTTACTCATTATGAAGTTACATGCCAATTCATCGGTTCCCTTTTAATGCAAATGGACAATAGCCTAAAATGTCCCAGAATAATATATAAGCTAATTAAATATGATTCTTTTTCACCATAACATTGAATAACAATGATTATCAGATAGTAGCTCTACTAGATAATTATGGCATATCCAGTCCATTCCAATAAGCTGAAGACTTCCAGATTTTAAAAGTACATGCAATGTCTTCAATTTGTTTTGAGCTCTATTTTTAGCAAGACCCAGCCCAAAGCCACAGAAGCTGTCTGGCACTGTCAAAATATAGAGCATATTCTATGCCTTCTGCTGCCAGAATAGTTCGCACCAGCACAGACGCAGTGTGTTTTGTCACATTCGGTTGAGCTTCAGTGTGTTTCTGTTTTTTAACTGGTACCATACTAGCAAGACTCTAAAATTGATAGTCACCAACGGACTACCTTTGTAAAATTCTTAGTCGCTTTTAGCCAATAAAGGTAGTCACAGGCAACCATGCTACTGCTAATTCCAAGCCTGGTAATCCTATGATGTTGTATGGCAAGCAAAGGAATGCAGAAATAAACAGTTGAAACATTACAAAGACAAAAATTAAGTTAGAGACACTATGACCAGCAAGAATGTCAAAATATTTTAATAACAAAGTAAAAAATAAAATGTGATAAATCTGAACGTACATTTGTAGTGAACAATTACGGTTACCTCCAAATGCATTCTTTATTTGTAACATAAAATCCAGGGAGTGCCAAATCTGATTGCATTTTGATGTATCATGTATGTTTCTAAATCTGCGAGATATTCCTTACAAAATTTGACAAGTACTGACCTTGTGTTTATCTTATTTTTGGAATTAAACTTAGTATGAATAAAGTTATCTTTTTGTGGAAGGACAGCAAAGTGTTTTGTCACAAGTTTGTTGTTTACATTAAAATTAGAAGTTAACATTGCATTACATTACCTACTCATTAATTGGATATAATTTGTCTTCTTTGTTTTCATGGGGCGGGACGTAGCTCAGTGGTACAGTGCTCGCTCGATGTGCGGTCGGTCTGGGATCGATCCCCGTCGGTGGGCCCATTGGGCTATTTCTCGCCATAGCCAGTGCACCACGACTGGTATATCAAAGGCTGTGGTATGTGCTATCCTGTCTGTGGGATGGTGCATATAAAAGATCCTTTGCTGCTAATCAGAAGGAGTAGCTAGCTCATGAAGTGGCGACAGCGGGTTTCCTCTCAATATCTGTGTGGTCCTTATAACCATATGTCTGATGCCATATAACCATAATTAAAATGTGTTGAGTGCATCATTACATAAAACATTTCTTTCTTTCTTTGTTTTCATTGGTTAAATTTCCGAGGTCAATAGGACAATATTATTATTTATGGAAGGTCATTTTACTGGTCTTCAACCAATAAGAATACAGATATATTCTCATTATGTAATACTTGTTGATATTAAGCAATAACATGCATTAAATATCATTGAATATGCATACCAGTCCAAAAGCGTTGCCTAATCATCACTTTAATGTCAAACTGGTGCATGCTCACCCAACGGCCATCAGTGATAAATGGTTAAATTCAGATGTATAGTTGAAACCCCATGGGCATAATTATTTTTTATTTTCTATATATTTGCCATATAGTAATATCATCTTAACTTTAATAAATTAAAGGGACTATATTTTGAATTTGTTACATTGTAACATGTTCACGACTGTCGGCTCCTTTCTGATGACTAAAAGTACATATTAAAGGTATTTTTCTGTTTAGAATATCACTATCTGTATTAACAAGGTGTTTGTTGGTGTCTTAATGTTTGTACTAGTTAAAACAAGATTTTACCTGCCAATAATTTTGTACATACCAAAAAATATATATCACAAAGTAAAATGGAAATCGACTGCTACAAACAATAGCACACAACTGCAAACACATTGGATATACAGACACTGGTATTCTAAACAAGAAAATGTAGTTAATGTGTTAGACTGAAATATCTTACAATATTGGCTGCAAACTCGGGATATAGTCCCTTTAAAGTTCAGCGTAATTAAAGGCATACTGTCACAGACCACTGACCTATTAAATGGCATAACAAAGTATTACCTAAACAAATATAAATTTGATTTGTCCCTAAATGTACTTTATTCAATCATCTACATGTATGTAACCACCATACTTCACTTACTAATGATATTTTGTAAAAATAATTTAATTATGGCAATGGTCCATAATTCAAAAGCTAATATTGCCAAGAGGGTTGACATGGATTTTACTCCATCATGGTTCAGTAATGGTGATGTGATAGCTAGATTTGGTTTCCAAACATTAATGTAAATATCATTTATTATCAATTTTTAGAGAAATGAGCATCCTTGAATCTGTGACAGTATGCCTTTAAGTCAGTTAAACCACACTACGTCTGTGTAGTGGTCAATAATAAAGTTAAAACGTACAATTGCCCGATGCATTGGGCAAGTGAAATATGACAGTCAGCCAATAAATGAGGTGCAAGATCTAACTTTGCTGTGGCAAATGACTATTAAATAAATTGTCTGAACAATGACAACATTTCTTACCAGGAAAATATGATGACTTTTGCACATATTCATAATTTGTTCATGATTCTCTCAACTTGCATCAGTTAACATCATGTTTCCATGTGAGTGAATCAATCACAAGGTTTCAGCTATTACTGTCTGCAAGTGTGTATGAAGGAAGGAAATGTTTTATTTAACGACACACTCAACAATTTTTTATTTATTTAAGGTTATATGGAATGAATAAATGAATGAATGAATGTTTAACGACACCCCAGCACAAAAATACACATCAGCTATTTGGCGTCGGACATAATATGGTTAAGGACCACACAGATATTGAGAGACGAAACCCACTGTCATCACTTCATGGGCTACTCGTTTCGATTAGCAGCAAGGGATCTTTTATATGCACCATCCTACAGACAGGATAACACATACCAAGGCCTTTGATATACCAGTTGTGATGCACTGGCTGGAGTGAGAAATATCCCAGTGGGCCCACCAACGGGGATTGATCCCAGACCGACTGTGCATCAAGTGAATGCTATGTCCCACCCCCAAATGTGTATGAACCAATTATGACAATAGCAGAATTGCAATTGTGTGAACTACATGTATTTCATTATGACTACAGAAAAAATAATTCAATATCTGTAGCATACCACTGTCCTGGGTATTTATGTGGGTTATGCAGTGTTGTTTGGTATTTTAAAAACTATGGGTACAGTACCTGTACATGTATGTTAAGATTGGTGGTGGTGGGTGGGGGAGGGGTGACAAAATATATATATTTTTAAATTATATTCTTATATTATGGTAAAAAACAACAAGAAAGTCACCCCACCCCCACCCCCACCCCCACCCCCAGTGCCTGTAGCCATTACTTAATATTAAATTTAAAGTGCAAATTTTAATTGGAGCTTGCTTTATTTGAAACTGTGATATTGCTTTATTTGCACTGTGATATTGTTGATAAAATGTTACTTATAAACCCAATTCCTTTTTAGTCTCCAAGGAGAGGGGACAATAGGTTTCATCTCCATCCTTCTGTCTGTCTTGTCTGTCTGTCTGTCTTGTCTGTCCATCTGTCCGTCCATCCATCTGTGGCTTTCCACAAATCTGTACAGTGTTCACCTCCATCATCTGTCATCCATCACATGCTAAAAACACTTGCCTATACTTAACTTATGGATGACTGGCATGATGGACTTGAAATTCCCCATGATCATGTTATAGTCCTCAGGCATTTACACTTTTTTTACACATGCTAAACTAAAACATGAATTGATACTGAAATAATTCTGGAGAAGTTAATAACACTGTTAAAAATGTTACATGTCGGATGACAAATTAGGGTGATGACAAATGATGTACGTATGGAATATAGCCACCATAATTCAATGCATCCAAGTAGTAAACTTGATATCTGTTCTTAATTTTATGGGGTTTTTTATGAAGTAATTTATATACCGAGAGAAAGAAAAAAGGGATCACATGGTTCTGTAGACCAAATTTCAGTTACTAGTAGTGCTGTAATATTTGTATGAAGTACAAAGATGTAATGTGGGATTGCATGTTAGTAATGTGAAACTGAATGTCAGTAACACATGCAGTTATATAAACTTCATGACACTATGGCTTTCCTGTTTGTGTTAGTGTGATCTCTTATTTATTCTATCATTGAATTTATATAAACTTGTTATAATTTTGTTAAAGCTGTTAATAAGTGAAAATTATTTTAGTTGGCACATAAGATTAACATATAACTTGCAACTTATTCATCATCTTATATGTATTTTGAACTTTCAGGTGGAATACCAGATCTGCCAAATTTGGAAGAAAAGTGCTGGATTACTTATAACTATCTACAAAGTAAACCGATAGGTAGATGTTTTAAATATTCAGATACAGAACCTTTGGATTTTAACCTATTTTACTGGATACACTTGAAGAAAACAGATCATTTTATTGAAATAAACAAGAAGTTGGCAAACTATTTTAATACAACCATAAATGTTTCAGCCAAAAACTGTATCATTGTTAAAGCTCAACATGTGATAGCAGGAAATGAAGTTAAAAATTGGAAAAAATATATCACAAGTACAATTAAAGAAAAGGTAGAACTGTTGTCATATAGAAGTGTGGAAATTGTGCATGGTGTTCAAACTGCTGACCTTATTATACAGAATGTAGATGAGTTATTGGACCTGCAGGGAACATTATTACAAGATGAAAACAAGAATCTCATAATTGTTGCTGAAAAAACCAACATTGCTGAGGCTCAAAATCAAGTCCTGAATGCATTAGCAAGAATATGTGATGCTAGCTCTAATGAACATGATGGTGGAAATAGATCCCAAAAAGGTGATAGTTTTACTGGTGAAAACAGACGCAAGAAAGAAGATAGTTTTACTGGTGAAAACAGACCCAAGAAAGATGATAGTTTTACTGGTGAAAACCGACCCAAGAAAGAAGATAGTTTTACTGGTGAAAACCGACCCAAGACAGAAGATAGTTTTACTGGTGAAAACCGACCCAAGAGAGATGATAGTTTTACTGGTGAAAACCGACCCAAGAGAGAAGATAGTTTTACTGGTGAAAACCGACGCAAGAGAGATGATAGTTTCACTGGTGAAAACCGACGCAAGAGAGATGATAGTTTCACTGGTGAAAACAGACCCAAGAGAGAAGATAGTTTCACTGGTGAAAACAGACCCAAGAGAGATGATAGTTTCACTGGTGAAAACAGACCCAAGAGAGATGATAGTTTCACTGGTGAAAACAGACCCAAGAGAGAAGATAGTTTCACTGGTGAAAACAGACCCAAGAGAGATGATAGTTTCACTGGTGAAAACAGACCCAAGAGAGAAGATAGTTTCACTGGTGAAAACAGACCCAAGAGAGAAGATAGTTTCACTGGTGAAAACAGACCCAAGAGAGAAGATAGTTTCACTGGTGAAAACAGACCCAAGAAAGATGATAGTTTCACTGATGAAAACCAACCCAAGAAAGATGATAGTTTCAATGGTGAAAATAGACCAAAGAAAGAAGATAGTATTACTGATGAAAACCAACCCAAGAAAGATATTTACACTGAGTCTGGTGAAAACAGACCCAAGAGAGATGATAGTTTCACTGGTGAAAACAGACCTAAGAGAGAAGATAGTTTCACTGGTGAAAACAGACCCAAGAGAGAAGATAGTTTCACTGGTGAAAACAGACCCAAGAGAGAAGATAGTTTCACTGGTGAAAACAGACCCAAGAAAGATGATAGTTTCACTGGTGAAAACAGACCCAAGAAAGATGATAGTTTCACTGGTGAAAACAGACCCAAGAAAGATGATAGTTTCACTGATGAAAACCAACCCAAGAAAGATGATAGTTTCAATGGTGAAAATAGACCAAAGAAAGAAGATAGTATTACTGATGAAAACCAACCCAAGAAAGATATTTACACTGAGTCTGGTGAAAACAGACCCAAGAGAGATGATAGTTTCACTGGTGAAAACAGACGCAAGAGAGATGATAGTTTCACTGGTGAAAACAGACCCAAGAGAGATGATAGTTTCACTGGTGAAAACAGACCCAAGAGAGAAGATAGTTTCACTGGTGAAAACAGACCCAAGAGAGATGATAGTTTCACTGGTGAAAACAGACCCAAGAGAGAAGATAGTTTCACTGGTGAAAACAGACCCAAGAGAGATGATAGTTTCACTGGTGAAAACAGACCCAAGAGAGATGATAGTTTCACTGGTGAAAACAGACCCAAGAGAGAAGATAGTTTCACTGGTGAAAACAGACCCAAGAGAGAAGATAGTTTCACTGGTGAAAACAGACCCAAGAGAGATGATAGTTTCACTGGTGAAAACAGACCCAAGAGAGATGATAGTTTCACTGGTGAAAACAGACCCAAGAGAGATGATAGTTTCACTGGTGAAAACAGACGCAAGAGAGATGATAGTTTCACTGGTGAAAACAGACCCAAGAGAGAAGATAGTTTCACTGGTGAAAACAGACCCAAGAGAGAAGATAGTTTCACTGGTGAAAACAGACGCAAGAAAGAAGATAGTTTCACTGGTGAAAACAGACCCAAGAAAGATGATAGTTTCACTGATGAAAACCAACCCAAGAAAGATGATAGTTTCAATGGTGAAAATAGACCAAAGAAAGAAGATAGTATTACTGATGAAAACCAACCCAAGAAAGATATTTACACTGAGTCTGGTGAAAACAGACCCAAGAGAGAAGATAGTTTCACTGGTGAAAACAGACCCAAGAGAGATGATAGTTTCACTGGTGAAAACAGACCCAAGAGAGAAGATAGTTTCACTGGTGAAAACAGACCCAAGAAAGAAGATAGTTTCACTGGTGAAAACAGACCCAAGAAAGATGATAGTTTCACTGGTGAAAACAGACCCAAGAAAGATGATAGTTTCACTGGTGAAAACAGACCCAAGAAAGATGATAGTTTCATTGATGAAAACCAACCCAAGAAAGATGATAGTTTCAATGGTGAAAATAGACCAAAGAAAGAAGATAGTATTACTGATGAAAACCAACCCAAGAAAGATATTTACACTGAGTCTGGTGAAAACAGACCCAAGAGAAATGATAGTTTGACTAGTGAAAACAGACCCAATCAAGTCACGAAAGATGATAGTTACACTGATGAAAACCAGCCTAAGAAAGATGATAGTTTCACTGATGAAAACAAACCCAAAAAAGAAAATAGTTTCACTGGTGAAAACCAACCAAAGAAAGATGATAGTTTGACTGATGAAAACCAACCAAAGAAAGATGATAGTTTGACTGGTGAAAACCAACCAAAGAAAGAAAATAGTTTCACTGGTGAAAAACAACCTAAGAAAGATGATAGTTTCACTGGTGAAAACAGATCCAAAAAAGAAAATAGTTTCACTGGTGAAAACCAACCAAAGAAAGAAAATAGTTTCACTGGTGAAAACCAACCAAAGAAAGATGATAGTTTGACTGATGAAAACCAACCAAAGAAAGATGATAGTTTGACTGGTGAAAACCAACCAAAGAAAGAAAATAGTTTCACTGGTGAAAAACAACCTAAGAAAGATGATAGTTTCACTGGTGAAAACAGATCCAAAAAAGAAAATAGTTTCACTGGTGAAAACCAACCAAAGAAAGAAAATAGTTTCACTGGTGAAAACCAACCAAAGAAAGATAATAGTTTCACTGGTGAAAACCAATACAATCCAAAAGATACTTTCACTGGTGAAAACAGACTCAAGCTAGAGACATTTGTTGATACTGGTGAAAACAAACCTGAGCAAGAGAATTTTACAAATACTGATGAAGGCAAACGCACAAAAGAAAGTTTTGATGATGGTAGACAAATATTAACTGAAAAAGGTTTAAGTGATACGTGTGACATAAAACTTAATAAAGAACAGATCAAACTTTTTGAAAGTCCCAACGTGAAGAGTTTTGTCATTAGAGAAATGAAGGCACACGAATATGATCTAATATTTAATGAAAATGATCCAACAATGGTTTCTGTGAAGGTTAAAGATGAAGATATGTTTGCAAAAGCTAAACTTTTGTTTTCAGAATTGGTTGTATGCCATTCTTTTGATATGAAAATTATGAAACCCAACCAATTTTCAACAGATGATATTATACAGCTGCTTAAAAAAATACAGAGAGATGGAAAAGTGCACGTGGTGTTAAATAATGATGTGATAAATCTTGTTGCAACCAAAGATATTTATGACAGTGTTTGCGAAATATTGAGGAGAGTCTTTCATGGTGTTGCACAGTATATTCAGTTGACAAAGGACATTTACACCTATTTTGTTAATGATTTAGAAAATATTATAGAAAACCAGCCGCAGGAAGAAAATCCTTTGATTATTCAGCCACTTGCAAAGAATGACAATTATGGATTGATGCTAAAGGGGACTGAGCTTGGAGTTGAGAATGCAAAATCATTTATAGACCAAAAAATTGGTGAACTTGAACAAACAGTAATGAAATTAAGAACTGCAGTAAAATGTGACACTCTAAGGTTACTGTTTTTGAAGTCATGTCCAAGTGCAAAAAAAGATTTCCTAGCCAAACTAGAAGCAATGAAAATGCTGATAAAGCACCTTGACTTCGATGCATCTGAAGTTCATTTTAAACAAGGTGTCAATCCGGAGACAGTGCAGTCTTTACTAAATGAGTTTGTTGTTGTAGACCATCTCAGTTTAAAAGATCCTAAACAAATTCATTTATCAGTGACAAATATTCAGGAAAAACTTGGAACAGAAATGTCAACATGTTTGTTCATTCCCAGTCATGAGCAAGACAGTCATTCATTTGACCTTGTCATGGCAGCTGGTGAGGACCACGACATACTGAAATCTAAACTGAAGAAACTTTTTGATGATTACTCTGAAAATGAAGAAGTTTTTTCTCTGTCAACTCACTTGTTAAACTTTTTAAAAACAAAAAGAACAAAAAAAATTAAAGACATAGATGAAAAGATAAATGTGCGTATTGAATTTAGTAAAGATCAGAATGGTTTAACACTGCATGGCCTGAAAGTTAATATCAAATTAGCAGTACAAGAGTTGGAAAAGTTGATGGCAGACATTGAAAATGAGATGGAAGAAGTTGAACTAAAACCAAGTTTTTCAAAGTTTTTTCAGAGTAGCGAAGAGGGTCGATCTGAAACTGAAAGAAGGCTTTTTGAAAGTGGTTTCTTATGCAAATGGTGTCAAGAAGACAAAGTGTTCAAGGCACTATCTTTTCAAAAGAAGTCTTTTGGTGACCTTGAAAAAATGTTAATTGACATTATTAAGGTAGAGAAGGTGTTAGTAAAAAATGAGAATGTAAAGATTTCAGAGGTCATAAATGTTATTGAAAATGAGAAATACCTTCATGATGGAAAAGTAGTTTTCAAATTTGATGAAAAGTCCAAAAACATTATTGTCACTGGAATTTCAGATGTAATGGAAAAAACTTTAACTGCATTAAAGAAAAGGCTGAATATTTCACAGAAAACAGAGTTTGCACAAGAACATGTTGAAGAGCAACAAAATGGTGATAAAAGTAAAAACACTGACATAACAGGTGGATCAGGAGAACAAAAAACATCATTTGCTACCTTAGAGAAGCCTTCATCAGATATCTCACATGGGGAACAGAGTGTTGTTGATGAACCGAAGAAACAGGCGACTATAGCAGATTTATTCTTGGAGAAATCAAAACTGTTAAAAATAAAACCTGCTGCATATTCGTATGTTATTAACAAAATAACTGCTGAGGGTCTGCAAGGGTGTTATTTTGATGAACCTCAAAAGGTTACCTTGAGATCTTTATCAGAAGATACACAGAAAAAAGTGGAAAAACTCTTCAAAGCCTTGGTAATTGAGAAATATATAGAAGAACCTGCTACACCACTTTTAGTTCGACTCAATGTTCTTGAAGGGCTGCAAGGTGAGAAATCAGTTGTAGAAATTGATGCAGAACAAAAGGGAATCAACTTAATAGCAACCGATGATGCATTTGATGATTTGCTTTCAAGGGTGAACCTGTTAAGACATGAGTTTGTTCAAAAGATAACTTATATTGATCATTTAGCTAGCAAATTTGAAATGACTGGTGAAAAACAAGAGGAAATTCTGAAGATGTACCCGGTCTTATTGTCTACAGATTCTGAAAATAAACAGATCATAATCATAGGGAAAAACAGTGATGTTAATGCAGTAGAGAAATTAATTAATTCACAAACATCACTTTCGCAAAGTCAGCAAAAAAAGAAAGCATCTATTGAAAGCAAATTGAAAGAAACAAAACTTACATCCGTACATGCTAAAAGTCAACTTCCAGAGAAACAAACAGAAAATCAGTCTTTAGTGAAAAGGAAAACAGAATCTGAAAGTGTCTCCCAAAGTAGAAGCCAGTTAGAGTTCTCTGTTCCAATTAATAAATTGGCTGCATCGAAATTGTCAGGTCATGATGGAAAAACACAGCTCTCTAGTGTCGAGAAAAAGCATAATTGCATTATTGAAATTGATGGAATGTCTCAACATGATCATGAATCAGACTCTGTCATAAAAAATCAGGAAATGGCCATTTGGTTTTCACCAAATGGTGTGTGTGTTACTGCTGTGAAGGGAGATATGTGGAAGATGAAAGCTGATGTACTACTTTGTCCAGTCCATGATGCAACGCAGAACCTTCAGGAACTCATTCCAGCTGACTTTTTAAAAGGTATGTGTCCCCTTTGCATTTTTAGGTAGAAACTTCAGTCCTATATAATGTGTCCAGTATTCTGTACTTCAATAATTTTGGTCATAATTAAATGCAACAAAATATTTCTTGAATAACTGTTTAGTTTTATAATGTAAATATTAATGTTTAAAGTTTGTTTTGTTTCATGACACCACTAGAGCACATTGATTTATTAATCATCAGCTATTAATTGGATGGTAACATCAATATATGATGACTATAACTTAGAAAATGTATTTCTCAAAACTTAAAAGAGAAGAAAAAAGACATAGATTGATATTTAAATTAGGCTGCATCCCCCCCCCCCCACCGCCGCCGCCCACACACACACACACATGCACATATTACTCAAGTTGAGAGTCAAATATATTTTATATGCAAGACTTCGTGTATTTCACCATAATACCATTAATTATTAGCTGAACACAACAGAATTTTCACTGTTGTGAAATCGAACACTACATGTATGTCTTAATTAATTACTTAATAAATGCCAAAAAAATCCTTGATTTTTATATTTGTGGCACTGATGGTCCTGATAAAAAAAAATTAAATAATTAAACAGTACTCCACTTTGTATTGAATTCACGCAGCAATATTCTTTGTGTCAATGGTTAATGAATATGAAATGCACATGCAGTTGTTGCATGCATGTGCATAGTTTTTACTCGGCATATTGTTAACATGTTTCTTGAAACGAATTTGAAATTTGTTATGCCTCTTAGGAACATGACATTAGAAGATGGCGTAACTGGGTTTTTACCTGGCTCCAAGAACTTCAGACAGAAATGTTGCACGAAGACTTAATGTAACTACGGTACTAAAGTGCAATGTTTCTTTCTGATTTTCTATCTTGGAGCTACGCCTACCCCTATCTCCTAATGTCGGTCCTTGGTTTTTGAAAATTATAGGCAAGTGGAAAATAGCACACCTCAATATGCTAAGGTGAGTGAACAATCACTCTCCAAAATAAATAAAATAGGCAGTGTAGATCTGATTGGATTTTGACTGGTACGTCTATAAAATTGTTTATTAAACCAGTATTTCCTGATTTGTTCAACAAAGAAAAATACCAGTTTAACGACTTCATGGGAGCCACTGTCATGTTTTTAATTTTTATTGTTTTAATAAAAGGACCTTCCTATCAGCTAAATGAGATATGAAAACTGTTGATTTTTGGTAGCAGTGGAAATAAATATACCCATCTACTTTACATGCGCCATTTGTTTAGTGTAGCTTGTGCTGTTTTTCACACTTGTCAGATTGAAATTATGTGCGCTGTACGAGCGCAATCACACCCGTGCACCTTAAAAAGCAAGGTCTGTAATGTTATGTTCATACAAGGCATATCAAAAGTTCAAATTTGTACCAAGCTCACCTGTTGACTGCATGCATATGTTGAGAGAAAATTGCACACTTGCAGCAATAACTGCACTTGCATTTTATGTTCATAAAAATTAAGCATCCAGTCCTTAGCTTTTAAAAAACAAAGGTGAGTGAAAAATCGCACTTCTCAAAACACTTAGGCAAGTGACAAATTGCACTCATCAAAATGCTAAGTCGAGTGAAAACCAAGCATTATTAATTTATAAAGTAATTGGTACATGTAAATGCAAAAATGAACCAATAAACCAATAATGTTTTCTTCTAATTTTATGTTGTTTGGTTCATTAGTGTAGTCTGACTTCTTTTCCCTTTCAGGAATGGAGTTATAATTTATTAAAAAGTTTCAGTAGTACTATAGAAATATAATTATGACATGTATACACTGATGCAGACAATTTGATTTCTTAAATACAATATGTACTATTCAGATACTTTGATACACTCAATTATATATATACATTTTCAGTGTTATATGGTTTGATAAACATATATAGGAATTAACTTGTCTTGAATTTCATTATTATGAACAACGAACATGATTAGGATAGTTGGCATGGGATAACCCACTGGTTCGAGGAGGTGGTTCATGAACTACGACCCAAGCATCTCATGTGTGCACTACAGACTCGTATTATTAAAACATTTGTTTAAATAACTGGTGAAACGTAGGCCTACAATTACTTCAATTAATAGTGTTGGTTGGGACATTGACATTGATATGGCATTTTTAATTCAACAATTACACAACCAGTCTTCCTCTCTCAACATTTTGTAACATGTCATTTGACCTACCGCTACAAGTTTCAACCGGCTCTGACAGCGTTACGTCATTGATCTAGAATGGTCCCAATGTTGTTGATAAGAAAAATATACAAACTCTGACATAATCTGTCATTACAAAGGATTTTATTCCAAACTTGGGATGCCATAATAAAGATAATAAAAAACCCCATAATTTGAGACATCATCATCAATGCGTAATAACTTGTCAAGTAGACCAGCGTGTGCATGCAGAATTCCAAGAGTAAAAATATTCTGACCCCGATAGCTATGATTGGTCAATATATATGCCACAGAGTACTGCACATCAAATCATGTTCCAATCACATGGTCTGCGACTTTCTAACAAACGAAACAAAAATTAAATTACTGTTACTATAGTGTATACACATATACATGTATAAATAACATATGCACATTCATTAACCTCTGGCTGAAACACAAATATTTAAATGAAGTTTTATTTGACTTTTTTTAAAGATAAAAAAGAAAAATAATAGACGTAAAAAAAAATACCTAGGCTTATTCCTACATACCTAATATCATTTATTTTCCTTCTTTTTTCCGTCTAATTTTTTATTTTTTATTTTTTTTAAAGAAAGTATAAAATTACATGATTGCCATTTTTGGGACCACGCGTAAGCTTTGTAGGCTAACAGTTATGAACTAATCAAGACAATTTTACCAATTTCACTGATTTCCGTAACGAGTTCATTTGTGTATGCTACAGAAGCCACTATTTAATTCAATCTCTTTTCTCTGTTTGTCATAACTATATGAACAGTATAAATGAGTTATCCTTGATCAGACATTGCGGTCTATTAGGGGCCGTTCAAATATTACGTAACGCTATTTTTGTCAAAATTAGACACCCACCCTTGTCACGCCCCGTAACGCTAGACTATACACCCCCCCAAATATTATGTAATGCTCGGAGATAACCCCCCCTCCCAACACACAGACGAAGCATCGTGGCAATGTTTATTTATACCCATGTGTACTACAATGACGTCATTAAAGTGACGTATTGCTGTACGATGAAAAAAACCCCGCAGGTTTTCATGTACTTGGGCCATTTTAATTGATCACCATCATGGTTGACAAAGAAAAATTTGGGGTTTACATTTACCTCTAAAAACCTACATTATATATTGTTGTCATGGCATGGCATGTTTAAGAGAAAACAAAATTGTGTTACATAACGCTGTTTAATACACCCTCCCACCCCTTGTAACGCCACGTAACGCTTTGACTTACACCCCCCACCCCCCCCACCCCCTAAGTGTTACGGAATATTTGAATGGCCCCTTACCTTACAAAAGTGGATTGGTATGTCTTCGAAGATGTCTATTAAACCTGTGTTTTCCGATTTGTATAGCAAAGATAAGTAGCAGTCATATTAAAATCTTGCATGGACGATACCGTTCTCGTAACCTTTTTTTTTCTGGTATTATTAAACAGATCTTTCTATCAGCTATATAATGTAAATAGTGGCAATCAATATACAAAATTATTTTATGTGTGCTGTTTGTTAAGTGTAACATGCGTTATTTTTCACTCTCGCCAGATTGAAATTACGTGCGCTGTATGAGCACGATCGCACCCGCACACCTTAAAAGGCAAGGTCTGATCATTTACGTAAAGAATATTGCTGCATGTATTTGATACAAAATTCTTTCATTATTAGTCCTCAACCGATGCAACCGGTTGAATATAAATTCAGTATAAGTACATTAGAAATTTACACAATCTTGCAACCACTTAAAGGTGCTATATCATAGTTATATGCGAGCATCTGTTTGTGATAAAGATTCTCCAATAAAAATGTATTTTCTACCAGTAGATAAAATTATTTCCTATTATAATTTATGGGCATATTGTTAAAGGTGTCTTCTTTAAATGTTAAATCGAACTTTTCTAAAAAATGATTTGCAATAGCTATCATTGTGCAACATTGAGATAGCACCTTTAAAGTTTAATACCGGTATAATGGATCACTCAGAATGGTTCTTGACAGTTTTGCTCAAAAGTTACTTATAAATGACTACAAATATTTTGTTTTGGAGAGGGATAGGGGTAAACCATCGTCAGAAACAGTCCCTCACATATTGTAACAGCAATGAAATTGACACATGTTGACCAAAATTTGTTATAGTCTGTTCAATTAAGTGCACAAATCACCTGTTTACTGACATTTTTCTTTTAATTTCAAGAGAAAACACCACCTTGAACATCAGTGAGAGCCCAAACAAGTAAATGCTAAATTAGGTAGACTATCATTAAATAGATATTTACAAAATATTTACTTGTCAGTTTAATATGTAAGAAATAATCGAAAAAAATCTTTTTTATTCTATTTCCGACAGTACTATAGTCTTCGAACTGAAGAAACAAAACATACCTGCTTTTTGCAGATGCATCGCAACAATTATATATTATTTTTCAGTACAAAATAAACCACCATTGTCAAAGTGTTGAAATAACTGTATTATGTTTTGTACATAAATTAACATACGTACTGAAATAATAATCGGAGTGTTTTCTTGGTTAATTGGTCTTTTATTTCTGTGGCCTATACCTGTGGTTCCTGATTGGCAGGTGTATATTTAGACGGTCCCCAGACACTGTGTCTAGACACACTAAAAAGACGTGCCTCTTTTATTAAGATCACAGGTAATGTGTGATAACTGCGCGACACCCCTCAAATCGTAATGGACAGCCATCCTGCTTTATTACTGTAAGTAATTCTGCAAAACCCTTGATTAAGTAGATATTCCCATTTAAAATCACAAAACTGACCAATTACGTAGTCCCAAAGAAAAGAAAATTATCACTTGGGTATCGTGAGTGGTTGTTTTTATTTTGAATGTACTCTACCAATAGGCCTAATAATATGCATTTTTTCTTTGGATTTTTTAAAAGAGTAAAATACTATAACTCCATTTCATTCTTTTGATGCAAATTGAAATACATTTAGTTAAATAGTTCATTATACTATCAAGTCATTTATGTTGTTTTACAAGGCAGGTTGATGAAAGCGAATTGCCTTGTCGTAAATTAGAGCGTTTGTTTACACTGTGCATAGAGGCGTTGGACAGAGCTGACGTCACTTCACCCCAAGCTATAGCACCAGACGTCACAAAAACAAAATGGCTGTCCCCAGTTAGCAGGAATAATCACGTTTTTTATTAACTCTAAAATTACGTGTTTTTCATTTGTTAAAGTGTCAGTATGTGTTGGTGATCCGGGTATGCATCTTTCCAACACAAAAGGCTCATGTTGGAGTTTAGTCTCCCTTTAATCGATCTAGCTTTGTACAAACTGCAGTAACAAGTATAAGCTTAATAAAATGCATGTTTTAATTGGTTTAACAAGTGACATGGTATATAGTAAAATCGTGAACATTTGAACATTTTAAGGAATCACCAATTGGGAAACAGGCAAATATAACTACTATACAACTCATGCGGTCATACTTATGAGTTTCTGTGTTTGTTTGATTTATGTATTTTCTTCTATTTTAATGCTTTGCTTACAAAATACTCTCATGGTAACAGCTCATTTTTTCCCATGGTTCCATGATTTATCTTTTCACACTAAATTTACCTAGCTAAACTGGAAACCTATCTAAACCGGAAACTTCTCTAAACTGAACACCAGATGGATAATTCAGCTTCTGGTAGTACTAATATAAAACTAAATAACATCGGGGGTCAGGGGGTGTTAAAATTTGAGGTGCACCAAACTTTTGATAGAGCAGTTAATACACCATGTTCTGTCATCGGTGGTAAATGTGACATTGTTTGTTGTCAAAAACAATTTAATTTCATCTGGGCAATAAATGTATGCAATTTTATTTCATCTTGTAGCCTTGTGCTTGTAACATGTATGGGGTACCTGTAAAACTAAGTACTATAATTTTGTGTGAAACTAGGGTTGCTGTAAAAACATCCAGTTATATCGAAAATGAGCCATGAAAGGTTCCATTTTCTTGAGTTAATACATTGAGGGTGGTGTTTTATATATATATTTGTGGTTATAATTTGGTTCAGGTTCCACAAGACCATTGGGTAAAGATTCAGATGCAATCAGACTGGTTCTGGCAGAATCGGTGTTGATACATCAGTGGCAGATGATGTTAGGCCTGTTAACAGCTCTGTCATTTGCAGATGTTTCTGATTCCTTTTATCTCTCAAGATCAACCGGACCTGTTAGTCCAGTCACCTGACACACTTCAGTGGTGGCTGACTCTATCAAATGACTTAGATAGAGTCTCTTTTCTGCCATTTCAGGCATCTCAGCAGATTTGTAGATGCGTCATTAGAGATCTGGGCAGCACATCTGAAGTGTCAGATGATTTCAGGGCTTTTGTCACAAGAAGTGGCTCATCAGGACATTAATGTGTTGAAGCTTCTAGCAGTCTACAAAGGCATTGATCATTGTAGACAATAACTAAAGGGTGCCAGTTTGACAATATTGATGAACAATGTTACAACGGCAGACTGGTGGGAACTTCCTCTCACAGTGTTCTAGATCTGATGTTTTTTTCAGTTTTACCAGTTGGTAGACGAAATTCTGGTTCAGGTCAAGAAGGTGACCAATATATGTCCAGGATCACATCTCCTAAAGCCACAGAGAGGATGCTCAACCCAGAAGCGTTTCATTGGGTTTGTTGTCATTAGAGATCTGGGCAGCACATCTGAAGTGTCAGATGATTTCAGGGCTTTTGTCACAAGAAGTGGCTCATCAGGACATTAATGTGTTGAAGCTTCTAGCAGTCTACAAAGGCATTGATCATTGTAGACAATAACTAAAGGGTGCCAGTTTGACAATATTGATGAACAATGTTACAACGGCAGACTGGTGGGAACTTCCTCTCACAGTGTTCTAGATCTGATGTTTTTTTTCAGTTTTACCAGTTGGTAGACGAAATTCTGGTTCAGGTCAAGAAGGTGACCAATATATGTCCAGGATCACATCTCCTAAAGCCACAGAGAGGATGCTCAACCCAGAAGCGTTTCATTGGGTTTGTTGTCATTTGTGGACACTAAATTTAGACGTGTTTGCAACATGGATCAATTATCAGTTTCCCTTATTTGTGTCTTCGGTTCCCAATCTGGATGTGCTAGATTTAGACACTCTGGTCATCAGCTGGGAAAGTTTTGACATATATGCCTTCCCTCCCCTGATTCTGGTTCTGAAGGTCCTTCAATGGTTGTGTCAATACCGTTACTTCTGATTGTCCTAAAATGGTTAAATTGCATTTGGTACCCAGACCTTCTAGAGTTAACAGATCCAAATCAGTTACCATTACAGACTGGGGCAGGTTGATGCTCCAACCATACTCTAGGCAGGCTCATCCAAACCCGAGCTTGTTTCAACTTAAAACTTTGATATTATCTCCCAGACATTGAAGAAGAAAGGGTTTTCTGCCACTTTGACAGAAGCCATCTTAAAGGCACATCATCCTGCTTATAACACTTTAATAGATGGTGTCTTCAGAACAGGGTTAAACCTGAGTGAGTACCAGTTGAAAAGGTTGTAGATTTTTTTCTCATATTTAAGGAAATCATTGCACTTTAAAGGGTCAACTATTGCAACATATCTCTCAGTGGTTGCCACTAGCTAGCTGTTTGAGATCTCATAATGAAGTCTAAGCTAGCCATGTGTTCTGAACTCCAATGGACAGCAATGCTTAAGGTAGTACTAAACCAAATAACTTCCGGCTGGGTCAAAGTTCGAGGTGCACCGAACTTTTGATAGAGAAGTGAACACCACAAGTCCTGTGATTGGTTATAAATGTGAGTGTGTTGGTTGTAAAACAAAATGAGTTTCATCTGGGCTAAAAATGTATGCAATTTTATTTCATCTAGTACCACTGTGTCAAGTAACCTTGTGCTTGGAACATGTATGGGGTACCTGTAAAAAAAAGTACTCAAATTTTGTGCGGAACTAGGGTAGTCATAGACGCTACCCGTTATCTCAGAAATGAGCAGCTTGACACCCACTTTTTTGTGATTCACTTTAAGGGTGAGGGGTGGTAGTATTTATATCCGTGGCGTTTATGTCGATTGATACGTTGCAGGTAGGAGTTTTAGCCACATATGTTCCTATTGTCGTCTATGGGATTTGATTTGGTAGTATACACCCTATAGCACATATTCAGTGCATAATAAAAAATATTATGATTTTGTGATTTTGATTTAATTAAACTATACTGGTTGATTAATTAGCTGTCACTGGACCACACACGTTCACAATGACCTTGACACTAATCACTGTACATGGCTCTGAATGGAGTTTGAATCAAAGTTAGCACTGAGGAAAAGTTGGGTTTGGCCTATAATTCATACTGTAAATTTTCAATAATTTCTTTTTATATGGTATTTGACTTGCCATATACAACTGCTCTTAAATATGGTGTTATATATAGGCAACCTGAATTAAGATTTTAATAGCAATTTATTTTTATATTAAAAATAACATGTGTCAATAGTGGGTTAATGTCTTTAGTTTCCATTAACATAGTTAATTTTTCATGTATGCAATTCTGAAAACTCAAATTTGTAAAGAACTTGATTTTTATTGTAATTTTGACATATTTATAGGGTGCTAAGTTATATTTTAGACAAGTTTGTAGTTTTATGCAAAATTTAAAATAAATTTAATGAAAAACTTCACCAAAGACATAATTAAATTTGTTGTCACTATTGTGCCTTCTGTTCTTAGTTATACATAACAATAATCTTGTTAAACATACCTTTAGATCTCCAGATCAAATATTTTTTTTAATAATCACTTAGTTTGCTCTCATGAAGACCATTTTAGGTTTATACTGGATTCAGAACCAGTTTTTTTCAGATTTGATTATCTGCCTTGGAGTAAGTTGGTAATTTATTTTATTGTTAAAGCTGTATTACCCAATGTTACTAGCTAAATAAAATGCTGGATTACTGATTGTAGAAATACATCCAATATACATATTGTATTGATCTGGATTAGAAAATAATGCAATAAAATAGATGTTCGGGTAATTATGTCATTTAAAAGTAGTTTTTTTAAGTAATTAATCAAAAATAAATGTGTAAAAGCTGGATGATAATTCCAGATATTACAAATATTAAAAGCTCCAACTACAGTAGGCTACAAATAAAATATAGTCAGGAATATGGGTGGCTCCCAATGGTTTTGATGGTTCATTATGAAAATCAGCATGGCCGAAGGATTTGAAATTCCCACACCTGGTAACTTGAAGACGGCCACACCCTGCATACAGGATTTCCTCCCAACACAAATGTCCAGAACATTAAGTTATTACTTCATACAGGTACAGTCATGTTGGTGTTTCCTTCCTCAGACAGTGTATTTTTTTAAAACTGATATTTCTTTGATGTACCTGTTCAGGTCTCCTAATCTAGGGGTCAGTCAAGTGCCTGTGTTTTAATGGGATACTTTAAAGGAGTAGAGGTACTCTGACTATCTTTGTTGTCTCTACATATATACGTGAGTACACACACCAAACTGACAGTAAATATCTTCAGGAGTTTTATTTTAAAACATTTTGTTGTTTAATATGACATATTGCATTTGTACAAAACTGTATACAATATATATGCCTTATGAGGTGTACATTATATTAGGTTGCACTGTAGAAACAACAGTTTCAGTGAGGCTGTCACTTTATGTCAGAATACACCAGATCCTGGTTGTCATAAAAACACATAGCAGGACACTTTTTGAAAAATGTATATTATCAGTATAGGTAGTACTAAACCAAATAACTTCCGGCTGGGTCAAAGTTCGAGGTGCACCGAACTTTTGATAGAGAAGTGAACACCACAAGTCCTGTGATTGGTTATAAATGTGAGTGTGTTGGTTGTAAAAAAAAAATGAGTTTCATCTGGGCTAAAAATGTATGCAATTTTATTTCATCTAGTACCACTGTGTCAAGTAGCCTTGTGCTTGGAACATGTATGGGGTACCTGTAAAAAAAAGTACTCAAATTTTGTGCGGAACTAGGGTAGTCATAGACGCTACCCGTTATCTCAGAAATGAGCAGCTTGACACCCACTTTTTTGTGATTCACTTTAAGGGTGAGGGTTGGTAGTATTTATATCCGTGGCGTTTATGTCGATTGATACGTTGCAGGTAGGAGTTTTAGCCACATATATTACTATTGTTGTCTATGGGATTTGATTTGGTAGTATACACCCTTAAAGGCTTTATGCATGAAGATCAAGTCTAGTGCTTCCAACTACTGAAGTGGAATCTTAACGTGGTCTTGTTTGCTCTTACAAAAGTGCCTTACGAGCCTCTTTACCATGTTTCAACTGTTTTGCTATGGCTGCTAGGGTTTTTGAACTTCATGCTTTAGATATTGAGCAGTTTAGGTTTTGCTGACATGACTCGGGAGTTCTGTCAGGCTTTGTGTTTTTATATTCAGTGGATGCAGGGGTTTCGTCAGAATTGCAAGCATTTTTTAATTTTTTGTAATCCTAAATGTCTTAAGGATATTATAAGGAATACTATTTTGGTGTTGTTATGTGCCACAATTCTTCGTGTCAATCAAGATGCATGCCTTGATCTACCTAAGGCTAACAATCCTCACAAGCTGAGAGCATTGCATGGCTGTATAAATGTCTATTCACTGGAACACACCATTGAATTTGGTTGTTTTTGGTCCATCAATTCAGTCTTCATCAATCATTACTATCAGGATATCTCGACTGAGGATGTCGATGGTTTCCACAGAACATTGGGGTTCATCAATAAATAACTGCTTGTGTGGGATAGATTTATCTCTGATAAATATTGTAATGGTATGATGGACTGCAACATTTTTTAATGAAATCAGTCTTGGTTAGATGAAACTAATTTTTTTTGCAACCAACACACTCACATTTATAACCAATCATAGGACTTGTGGTGTTCACTTCTCTATTAAAAGTTCGGTGCACTTCGAACTTTGACCCAGCCGGAAGTTATTTGGTTTAGTACTACCTATAATCTTCCATTGTATCAGATATTCCTGTGTTGGCTTGCTAAAGGGAGTTTCTACAACCTTGGTTTGCGATCCCACCTCCTACCTGTTGAATGTTACAAATAGGTAAAGAGGTCAGATTAAGATGAAAAGAAATGGAGAAAACTTTTGAGTGTTTCTCTTTTCATGAATGCTTAGCCTGACCTCTCCGGTTAGGCTCACCCATCAGTTGTCTTACACTCCGTAACCACGTAACCAGAAGTACAGTGTTCCGGATACAATGGAAGATGTAACTATTGATTGGCTGTTGGGATGTTTGGACCATGCAGATAAATGGAAAAGGGGGAAAATGCAAATAGGTTAAGTAAATTCCTGAAAAGAGAAAACACTAAATGTTTTCAACATACTCCATAAAATAAAACATAACCAGTACATATGCAGAGATGCCAACCATTACGAATTTGGTGGAATCATTACGAATTTAAAGCATAGATTATGCTATTATGATTGTCTTGTTTGAAATTCCGATTTTTAGAAAGAAAATTGTAATTTCGTGTATTTGGTGTCAGATCATATTTCGGAAGGCACAAATGTTAACACCGGAAAAATGGAAATTGTCCCTCTTCACCATCAACAATCGTAGATTGGTTTTCTGCCTTGTTCTTTAAACTTACGGATTCCGAATAGCGAGCAAAGCAAGCGTGGCGACGTAGAATAAACCAGTCTTATCAATCGGTCTTCCAAACAGCCGATGTTTGTTGATTGGGTACGGTCTTGTACTTGACTTTACCAAAATGTTGAAAAATCACTAACATTCCTATTTTTGAAGGCCTGGATTCTTATGACACTCAAACTAGGGTAGGCATCTCTGCATATGTGCAATAATCTTGATACATACATTTCACTACGCTAACAACAGGTCAATTGATGTTGTAGTGTGATTGATTGATAGCGTTGATCGGAAGGAAGGAAATGGTTTATTTAAAGACGCACTCAACACGTACATTTTAATTATGGTTATATGGCGTCAGACATATGGTTAAGGACCACACAGATATTAAGGGAGGAAACCCACTGTCGCCACTTCATGGGCTCCTTTTTTTTATTAACAGCAAGGGATCTTTTATATGCACCATCCCGTAGGCAGGATAGCACATACCACAGCCTTTGATGTACCAATCGTGGTGCACTGGCTGGAGCACTGATTGGTCGATGGTGCATGATAGTACATGTATTAATATAAACAACTTTAAAAATTACTGTTATTTCGATAAATAGTTTTCAAAATTTATTGATTCAACATTAACAAATAACAAAGTTATTTAATCATTTACTTTTTAAAACAAAAAGA
>NW_024533341.1:2500-44780 GCF_016097555.1 Gigantopelta aegis
CTCTGTCGCCACTACATGGGCTACTCTTCCGATTAGCAGCAAGGGATCTTTTATTTGCGCTTCCCACAGGCAGGATAGCACAAACCATGACCTTTGTTGAACCAGTTATGGATCACTGGTCGGTGGAAGTGGTTTACACCTACCCATTGAGCCTTGCGGAGCACTCACTCAGGGTTTGGAGTCGGTATCTGGTTTTAAAATTCCATGCCTCGACTGGGATCCGAACCCAGTACCTACCAGCCTGTAGACCGATAACCTGCCACGACGCCACCGAGGCCGGTGCATATGAAAGATCTCTTGCTGCTAGTGAATTTGTTTAGCAGGTTTCCTCCGAAGACCATGTATCAGAATTACCAAATGTTTGACATTCAATATTCGATGATTAATTAATCAATTTGCTCTAGCAGAGTCGTTAAATAAACACACAAAAAACTTCTTTTTTCTTTTTTTTTCATGGAGAACACATTGTCCACTTTTTCATGCAAATTTAATAATATTTTTGTTTTAAAACCTTGTATAATTTGGGCATGCACCTTCGATCGGCATTGCTATTCTGTCTGTGGGATGGTGCATATAAAAAAATCCCTAGCTACTAATGGAAAAATGTAGCGTGTTTCGTCTCTAAGACTATATGTGCTTTAGTGGTGTTGTTAAACACAACAAACTTTATAGTCATCAGAGAGAAAAACGACCAACAGCAATTTACTGTATTAACACAATGGCTTACCTTTTATGTTCACCACCTCAAACTTGAAATAAACGAAATAATATTACGAGAAAGAATCAGATGAATATGCATGTTATATACAGTTCCATTTTCAACACTTTTGGTCCAGTAACATTTCGTCCATGAGACGTGTAAATGACAGCACCTTAGTTACCCAGAATGATCGTATGTATTATTTACACACTTCCTTGTTTCTCGAGAACCGTGACATGCCGCTTACCGTGTGTGATAGTCAATTGCTATATTCACAAAGAAGAAAAAAGAAATGTTTTATTTAACGACACGCTCAACACAGTTTCATCTATGGTTATATGCCGTTAAACATAATTATCGTTAAAGACCACACAGATAACAGTGGAATGGGAACTATATTAACGTGCCCACATCCTTTCGGTTCAGGCACGCCCACCCTGGACTCAGCTTCTGACTTCGCCAGTGGTCGATTCCAGGGCACAGATAACAATGTGTTAGGAAATCCGCCGCCGCCACTTTATTGGCTACTCATTTCGATTAGCAGCAAGGGATATTTAATATACACCATCCTACAATCAGGATGGTACATAACATGGTGGTTTTTAATACAAGCTGTGGAGGAATGGTTGGAAAGAAAAATAATACAATGGGTCCATCGACGGGGCTCGATCCTAGATCCTAGATCGATCAAGCATAAGGCAATCACTTTACCATTGGGCTACGTTCCTTCCCTAATTTATTCTGAAGCATTATTTAAGACCATAGCTAATTCTCGTGATATCTGTTGGACCACATATATTATATTTCCTAGTTAGCTCAAGTCACAAATGGATATTCTCCATGGTTGTTCTGGCACCACATCACCATTTGTGTGTTGTTACTTGCTATAGCAGCTTAATATTAGCCGGTTTAGGAAAAAAAAGAAAAAAAAAAGAAAAAGAAAAAAAGAAAATAATAATAATAATGATACTGATACTGAAATGGATCTTTGATGATTATAAATAGGTTGACCTCTGCAGTGTTTAAATAACCCATTTGTTTTAATTTACGTGTCGTTTATAGTCCTAAACGATATATATATATATATATAGATAGATAGCCAGATAGACTGCCAGATAAATAGATAGATAGATAGAATAGATGTTTAACGACATCCCAGCATGGAAAATACGTCGGCTATTGGCTGTCAAACTATGGTAAATGCAAAACGAAATAAGTCCTAAGTGATAGCAACTATGTAAGTGATATTATGTTGCCAGCTATATAACAACAAAACTACATGGTGCTCTGACACATTGGTGGGTAACACAAACATTTCGTGATCTACCTATGTGTATTGTATGCATGCATATTAGTTATCAAGGGAGAGTACTTCCTTAACAATAACAAACACGTACAGACATTTCGATATTGTTGTAAATAGTTTTTACAGAATATATATTCTGACATTGAAATTGTACTGAAATGCATGCAAAAGTGAATGGTGGTGTGCAACCTTTATAAATCAAGACCTTCAACCTACGACAGGGGCAGGACGTACATGTAGCCCTATGGTAAGGCGCTCGCTTGATTTGGGATCGATCCCCGTCGGTGGGCCCATTGGGCTATTGCTCGTTCCAGCCAGTGCGTCACGACTGATATATCAAAGGCTGTGGTTTGTGCTATCCTGCCTGTGGGATGGTTCATATTAAAAAAATCCCTTGTTACTAATGGAAAAAAAACATGTAGCGGGTTTCCTATCTAAGACTATATGTCAAAATTATCAAATGTTTGACATCCAATAGCCGATGATAAAAAACAGCAATGTTCTCTAATAGTGCCATTAAACAAAACATTTTTTTTCAAAGTCTATGATTAAACATCAATGTGCTCTAGTGGTGTTGTTAAACAAAACACACTTTTAACATTTTTCAACCTACGACATACACGAACTAAGTGTTCGCTTCAGCTAATTTCATTAATTAATTAATGAAGAAATCATTGGCGCATGAACTGCACGCTGTTTTTATCATGATATCCATGGGTGTTAAAATCGTTTTATGAAATGCCACAGTATTTTTTGACACTGATCCAATATGTTTCGGAATAGCTAAAAGGTTGTGCTGCACGATACGTTAGCACAACTGTTAAAATAAATCGAAGAGTTTAAAAACATATCTGGACATCTCATAACAGCGATTTAACACACGCATAGATCTAATGATACGGTGTCGTTAGTGCGCCTATCATTTTCTTGATTAATAGGCTACACCGCATAAACATATACCTAACATAAAGAAAAAAAGACAAATAACAAAAGACTTGGGAGTGAATAAAAGCGGTACGAATAAAAGAACGCGACACCTCATCAAAATGCCAACGCAAAGACGTAATGAATATACTTCGACTTAGGAGATAACCATATGGAGATTTTAGATTTGCGGGTGTTATTGTCTATTTGATCACGTAAAGATAAATTTTTGACCGAAGGCGTTAGCAACACTCCAGTCAGTTTACAATTCTAAATAAAACAGGATGCATTAGGATTGTTCAGAAATAACAGGGTATTTAGTTTGGCTATACAAACATGATATCTTTTCAATGATATCTTTTCAATGATATCTTTTCTATTCAAGGGATCTTTTATATGCACCATCCCACAGACAGGATAACACATACCACGGCCTTTGATATACCATTCGTGGTTCACTGACTGGAACGAGAAATAGCCCAATAGGCCTACCGACGGGGATCGATCCTATAGAGACTGACTGTGCATTAAGCGAGTGCTTTACCACTGGGCTACGTCCCGCCCCTGTGCTCTAAACATTACGACTAAAATGTATGTCAAAGATCATAATACATGTTATTTTGTCTATTGGAAAATACATATAAAAGATCCCTTGCTGCCACATATAGCAGTAGTTGTGGTAGTATCAGCAGGTTTCCTTTTCAGCTCCGTTAGTAGCGTGCTCAAGTGACGTGCTTGAGTCGCCGATCGAATTAAACTGGCGAACTCATTGAAGGTTCCCGTCCCAACCAGTGTCCCACGACTGGTATATCAAAGACTATCCTGTCTGTTGGAAATTGCATATAAAACATCCATTGCTGCTAATGGAAAAATACTATAGCGCGTTTCCTCTAACGACTACGTGTCAGTATTACCAAATATCTAGTATCCAATAGCCGATGATTAATAATCAATGAGCTCTAGTAATGTCGTTAAATAAAACAAACTTGAAAAATACTGGTTTGTCAAGAAAATCGTGCTTGAACCTTGAATATAATATAAATAAATTACAATATGACCATCACTTACGTTATCTGGACTACAAAACCACATAGACCACTGTTTTTACAGTTTAAATCCCCAGGTCCTAGTATCTATGTTTAGTAGATTCACAATTGTCTGCCGTGAAGTCAGTGAACTTTCGCGCGTCTGTGAGAATAGACGTACTTCTTTCGTACTTTACGCGAAAAGTGGAATTCTCTAAAATGTAGTTTTAACTGTGTTGAGATCACTTTATAAGTCTAGAGGAAAATTTAATAATTTAAATTCCAATTACGAAATAGTATCTGATAATATATATATATATATATAGGTACAAAATAAGAACATGACAGTAAAAATATCAAAAACAAATGAGCTAAAAAAAGATAGATTTTAGGAGCTATTCATAATTATCAACATGCTTTATTATTAACCGAAATCTGTTTTGTTTTGGGGTTTTGTTTTTGTTTGTTGTTGTTGTTGTTGTTGTTTTGTTTTGTTTTTTGTTTTGTTTTTTGTGAGGGGAGTAGTTTGGGGTTTTGTCCTCTTAGCCCTTTAAAAGCATGCATTAAACATATTGATGTTTTAAGGAATATTTATATCAACATATTTGGGGTTTTTGGGGTTTTTTTAGCGTACAGTGTGTACACTTGTGGAAATGTTGATAATTGTGGTCAGCCAGTGAGAGTAAACCACATTTTAATACACCCAAAACCATCTGTATTGTACAAATATTTTGTGAATAACTATAATTTGTTGGTGGGTTTTTGTGAAATATTTTGCACTTTGCCTTTTCCATAATGTTTCTATACCAACCTTACATTGTAAAAATGAACGAAACATACTGGTATACTATTTAAAGGTATTATACATTATACGGAACAAATCCTATTTCATTTTTCAGGTGTTTGGAGAGGACAAGTGGAATTAAAGTCAGTCAAATTACCGGAAAATATTCTATTATTTGTATTTTGTTTTAGGTAACAACAAACAAAGAAACCTAACAAAACACACAAAAAACCCTCCAATAGACCAGGGGTCAATGGGGTAGACATTTTGTTGGTCTTGACTCCGTACAACTTACTTTTGATTTTCTATTTAATTGTTAGAACAGACCTTAAAGATAAACGACTGGGTGGTCTGCTTTGCTGGAAACCTTGCAAACAAAACATATAACCATGTATTCATGTATACTGTCTTCTGTTGAATCGCGAAAACTATTGAATCGGGGCATTTTAGAATTCCTCTTCTTTTTTTTAGCAATTACACCACCTATCGTTTGTTTACTTTCCCAGTTGGACAAGCAGAGGTATAAACACCGACTATTATCCATGAAAACTGAAGTGTATCCATGTTACTGTTAACAATTACCGTAACAATTAATTTGAAAACCTAAATTGACCAAACCTGCAAAAGGCTCACGATTCGTATGTACATGAAAACAACTGTAACTTTCTTATTTTATAAATATCAAACCCTAAACATATGACAAAGTGTCGTATGCATGTGCATGTTTGTATTAGAGTAATGAGTTTGTAATTAATAATTTCAGTAAATGTGTGAGATTATACATGTCGATCTGTTTTTGTAGAAGCAGATATGGGCCGTGAAAATTAAAAACGTAATTAAAACAGAATGCAGATCAGTAATGATCTTCACATTAACGTCTATTACTACAACGTATAACTTCAGTGTTTTATTCAGATAAATATTAGATGGCTATTCGGATTAAAATAATAATACCCGTATTGAGCATATAGTAATACAATATTTACGAATCATAGTCCAACGACGTTCCATGCTACTGTGCCGGCTTTTTTTTTTCTTTTTCTTTTTCTACGTTGTTGTTTTTTGTTTTTCTTTGGGGTGGGCGGGGGATTGTTGTGTGTTTGTGTGTGTGTGTGTGTGTGTGTGGGGGGGGGGGGGGGGGTGCAAACAACAAAATATGCAAGTTTATACATTATGCTCTATAACTGAGCCTATTACAGTTCAGTTAATAGAAGAAGTTTGTTTTGTTTAACAACACCACTAGAGGAGCACATTAATTGATTAATCATCGGCTATTGGATGTCAAACATTTGGTAGAGGAAACCCGCTATATTTGTCCATTTGTAGCAAGGGATATTTAATATGCATCATCCCACAGACAAGATAACACATACCACGGCCTTTGATATACCAGTCATGGTACTCTGGCGAAATGACCCAATGGGCGAACTGACGAGGATCGATCCCAGACTGGACGAATTACAAAGGTCACGTTCAGTTTACTCGGAGAATGCATCCCCCAGTTGTATTTTCATTTTGGTTTATGGTTCGATGCACGGCTGAATGGGTACCTGTACTCCTTAATGTGTAAATATCACCAATTCCTAGTATCTTGTTGAGTAAAATACAGGCATTTTTTATATTGTGGACATATAATGCAGGCATATTATTGATTTGGGATTCATGATGGCAATACTTGATTGGTAGCAGATTAATAGGGGTCACTTAACAAACAAGAATTCTGCGGGATTAAGTATTTCGTCTATCGTAAACGTATTGAGTGTCGTAGATGGTTGCATTCATAGATGCGCACCACGACTGGTATATCAAAGGCCATGGTATGTACTACACTGTCTGTGGGATGGTGCATATGAAAGATCCCTTGCTGCTAATCGAAAAGAGTAGCCCATGAAGTGGCGACAGCGGGTTTCCTCTCTCAATATATGTGTAGTCCTTAACCATATGTCTGACGCCATATTACCGTAAATAAAATGTGTTGAGTGCGTCGTTAAATAAAACATTGCCTACCTTTCCATTACAGACACAGATGAAAAGTGCTATATTTTTACACCTATTACTGTATTCCGGAGGTTCCGTGTGCTGTCCTGTCTATGGGTAAATACACATTAAAAATTCCGTGATGCTAGTAAAACATATTTAGCCGGTGTCCTTCGAAGATTGTGTCAGAATTACCAAATGTTTGACATTCAATATTCGATGATTAATTATTATTATTAATCAATTTGCTCTAGCGTAGACATTAAATAAACATGCAAATTTAATAGTATTTTTTGTTTTAAAACCTTGCATAGTTTGGGCATACATCACCAATGAGGAACTCCAAGAAAGGACAGACATGCAGCCCATCTTTCTCGAGGTTAAACGCCGCAGATGGAAATGGATTGGACACTGCAGAATTCCACTGATATCCATCCCAAAAGTGGCCATGCGCTGGACCCCTGGTGGCATGAGAATGAGGTAGAGACCCAACGAGACCTGGAGAAGATCGGTGGAGCGGGAGATGAAGGCTCTTGGGTGGCGTTGGTGCCAGATGACGAGGCTTGCAACGGACAGACAACACTGGCGTTCTTTGGTGTCGGCATTATGTGTGACCGCACACGAAGAGGATTAAGTAAGTAATAGTTTGGGCATGAACCTTCGATCGGCATTGCTATTCTGTCTGTGGGATGATGCATATAATAAAATCCCTAGCTACTAATGGAAAAATGTAGCGTGTTTCCTCTCTAAGACTATATGTCAAAATTACCAAATGTGCTTTAGTGGTGTTGTTAAACAAAACAAACTTTAAAGTCATCAGAGAGAAAAAAAGGCTATTTCGAAACCACGCTGCTCTTAAAACAATCAACAACAATTTTCTTTATTAACACAATGGCTTACCTTTTGTGCTCACCACATCAAACTTGAAATAAACTAAATAATATTACGAAAAAGAATCCGATGAATATTCATGTTATATACAGTTCCATTTTCAGCACTTTTGGTCCAGTAACATTTCGTCCATGAAACGTGTCAGTGACAGCACCCAGAATGATAATATGTATTATTTACACACTTCCTTGTTTCTCGAGAACCGTGAATTGACGTGCCGCTTACCACGTGTCATACTCAGTTGCTATATGCACAAAGAAGAACAAAACAAAAAAAAGTTTTATTTAACGACACGCTCAGCATAGTTTTATCTATGGTTATATGCTGTTAGACATAATTATCGCTAAAGACCACACAGATAACAATATGACAGGAAAACCGCCGCCGCCACTTTATTGGCTACTCATTTCGATTAGCAGCAAGGGATATTTAATATACACTATCCTACAATCAGGGTAGTACATACCATAGTGGTTGTTAACACAAGCTGTGGAGGACTGGCTGGAAAGAAAAATAATACAATGGATCCATCGATGGGTCTCGATCCTAGATCCTAGATCGATCGAGCATAGGGCAATCGCTTTACCACTAGGCTACATTCCTTCTCTGATTTATTCTGAAGTATCAGTTAAGGCCATAGCTAATTCTCGTGATATTTGTTGGACCACATATGTTATATTTCCTAGTCAGCTCAATTCACAAATGGATATTCTCCATGTTTGTTCTGACACCACACCTTTATAAATCAAGACCTTTAACCTACGACACGGGCCCTATGGTAAGTCGCTCGCCCGATGCGCGGTCGGTCTGGGATCGACCCCCGTCAGTGGACCCATTGGGCTATTTCTCGTTCCAGCCAGTGCGCCACGACTGGTATATCAAAGGTTGTGGTATGCGCTATCCTGTATGTGGAATGATTCATATAAAAAATCCCTTACTACTAACGGGGCAAAAAACATGTAGATGGTTTCCTAACTAAGACTATATGTCAAAATTACCAAATGTTTGACATCCAATAGACGATGATAAAAAACAACAATGTGCTCTAATGGTGCCATTAAAAAAATTCAAAAAAAAAATTCAAATAGCTGATGATTAAACAGTTAAAACATCAATGTGCTCTAGTGGTGTTGTTAAACAAAAGAAACTTTAACGTTTTTCAACCTACGACGTACACGAATTAAATGTTCGCTTCAGTTAAGAAAATCATTGGCGCATGAACTGCACACTGTTTTTATCATGATATTCATAGGTGTTCAAATCGTTTTATGAAATGATATATGTGTGGTCCTTAACCATATGACTGACGCCATATAACCGTAAATAAAATGTGTTGAATGCGTCGTTAAATAAAACATGTCTTTCTTTTTTATGAAATGCCACAGTATTTTTAGACACTGATCCAATATGTTTCGGAATAGTTCGCAAACTATTGAAATAAATCGAAGTGTTTAAAACATATCTGGGCCCATATTTTCGAAGCCATCTTAGCCACGATTTGTAATAAATCCGTCGTAAATGACTGCGGCAAATGTCGTAGCGTATTTTTGAAATTGTCGCAACTCCAAAATATCGTAAATACATCGTAGATCCTACGACAGGTTCCTATGTGGCGCCTTACTTCTTATTCCATGATAATGACGAAGATACAGGTCCCCAGGTTTGTAAACTCGAAGTATTTTGCCGTCAAAACTTTAAAACAGTGCAACTGTGACCTTTGATTGTTACGCTACCTATTTTAGAAAATTTACCAATCGATATAATGGGGCCTGATAGGGGTTGTTGATGAAGGCACAGGTGTGAAATGTGATATGCACCTAAATAATGTATCGGAAAGCCCAAATAAAAGAAATATTACTGACGTTAATCCAATTGATACGTACGGAAGCCAGTTAATGCCACTTGAAAGTCAATTTTTTTATCTCATAATTACGAGATGCTATCTAGTAATTACGAGATGCTATCTAGTAATTACGAGATACTATCTAGTAATTACCATATAACTAACTTGTAATTACGAGATAACTAATTCGTAATTACGAGAAACTATCTAGTAATTACGAGATAACTTCACACTAACCTTGACATAATATTATACTCTTAAAATAAAGTAGGGGAACTCTAATAAGAATTTACAATTGCCAAAATTGTAAGGTATATTAGCTGTGGGGAATGGTTACAACCGGTAGTTGATCAACACACTGAAACGCATTGCATAGTTTGCAAGTGCATCACCCAGTTGCCCCGTACACGTGCGTGGGGTTTTATTGTCGATTTTGACCATTTCCAGGAATGTCGATTAATCACTGTGGAACATTATTTCTGTCAATCTTTTTCATTCTGTTGATCATACAGTTGTTATTGTTTTGTTTATATTCATTTTTATTGTTTGAATTTGCGATGTGGCGTATGCATCTGATAAAAAAAAAATCAAATTTCAAATTTCACTTCTGACCCCAATCGTCCTTCAAGTTCTTTGGTGGTCATAAAACCCAAGGGCGGACCCAGGATTTCGTTAGAAAGGGGTTCCAAAATAATAAAAAGGGCCGAAGATAAACGACCCGAGCTCCCAAAGGGAGCGATATCTGTATGGGTATCTGGGGGCATGTTTTTGTTTTACACATAGGAAGGAAGGAAATGTTTCATTTAACGACGCAATCAACACATTTTATTTACGGTTATATGGCGTTAGACATATGGTTAAGGACCACACATATTTTGAGAGAGGAAACTCGCTGTCACCACTTCATGGGCTACTCTTTTCGATTAGCAGCAAGGGATCTTCCATATGCACCATTCTACAGACATGTTAGCACATACCACGGCCTTTGATATACCAGTCATGGTGCACTGGCTAGAGCGAGAAATAGCCTAATGGGCCCACCGACGGGGATCGATCACATTTTAAATATAGATGCTTAGAGGCACGTTTTGGAGGCAATTTTAGTGTTTTGCTAGTTGTTCTGTTTGGAACATTTGTGAATTTGATACATAATATGGTATAGGCCTTGTCTGATTGTAGAACTCTTGACCAGTTAGTCCATGAACCAGAGGGGCCAGTCGGTACTAACTTCATCTACCCTTAGTTTTGCCATGTAGGGGCCTACATCTTAATAACTATTTTATAATGTTTTTATTTAGTTATTTTGTTAATAATTCCTTTGAAATATTGCTATCACAGAAACACTTCCAAGAAAACTGTATATATAGGATGTAAGTATTAATTACATGTCAAAATAAGCTTCTGCTGCAATAAAATAAAACTGTGTGAACTGTATTTTGTAACGTTACAAAAAATGTTATATCCATAAAAGGATTTCAATATTGGTAACATATCTAAAGTCTCCAGTCCATTGACTCATCGGCCAAGTTTTGTATTCCTAAATGCCCTGACACATATACTTTTAATATAGTCACCCTTCTGTAAAAATATAACTGTCGTGGAAATGGGGTTAGGGTAACAAAACGGGAAGATACACATAGAATGTTCTGAGTCCGGCAATGCTATCATAAATGTGCTATCTCTAGGAATGTAGTCTATGAGCATTCATCCCCCAGGTCAAAGTTTGAGTTCTGGCTCATGGACAAAGTTATAAATCTAGTTCAACATCAATGACTGATGCATGGGTTAGGTAAATCATCTCTGTGGTATTCAATTAAAGGCTTGTCAGTTCCACTAATCATGGCCTCATGATAGGTGGTATTAGGCGCAGAGACTTAACTGCAGTAACGTGATTGTCACTGACTCGTTTCGATAACTGTTGTATGATGTGATCCAGACACGGTATAGTGAGGTTTCGTCTGTAATATTCCTCTGGGTCCAGGACAGGTGCATTGCGGCGATGTTCTACACAACAGCTTCTCGGAACCGATGGACCGACAGAAATGGTATTAGCCAATTTAACAGCTTGGTTGTACCAATATTTGTTGACTTTGTTGACATCGTCACGCACACTTTGAAGTGTGTTCTGAACAGAAATAATATGTTGGTAGCCTTTCTCGATATCAGCCGATCTGCCCCGAAGACAGACGGTCAAGATTCGTATGTATGCCACGCAGGACATTGTCACAGTGAGTGTCAAGATGAATCCGAATAGTGTCATTGCCAAAAAATGACAACCAGCATCATTGATGGTGTACCGATTCCAGTCCTTCGGTGAAGTTCTCATCTCGTCTAAGCAAGTAATAATAGCCGGGTATAGTTCTGTCATTACTTCAGATATGTCATGCCTTTCAACCCATCGAGTTCGGCAAAGTTCGGCACCGGTGTGGCATGTTTTTAATTTCAAAGAGGGGAAAACTGTTTCCGAATGAGTAACTGATATGAAAACAATTATACACCATCGTAAATCTGACCCTTTACTTTGTTTAGTGGATTATTAATAATATTAAAAAACAACAAAAAACATTTTAAAAGGGCACATCAAAGTATGTGGGGGCGGTACACAAATCTGGGAACCCCCCCCCCCCCCCCCCCCCCCCCCCCCCCGATCCGCCAATGTTCTTTGTTTAGTGGATGATCGATTTAAAAAAAAAACCCATTTAAAAAGGGCATATTAAAGGACAAGGGTGAGTCACGGGACCCCTGTGACCCCCCCCCCCCCCCCCCCCCCCGGATCCGCCAATGAAACCTACTGTAATACTGAACTAACGGTTGCAATGTTTGCCCAATTAAATCACTATTATTATATAACCATTCCCCACATCTAATTATCGTTACAATTTTGGCAATTGTAAATTCTTATTAGAGTTCCCCTACTTTATTTTAAGAGTATATGTCAAGGTTAGTGTGAAGTTTTCTCGTAATTACGAGATAATTAACTCGTAATTACGAGTTAGTTATCACGTAATTACTAGATAGTATCTCGTAATTACGAATTAGTTATCTCGTAATTAGGAGGTAGTTATCTTGTAATTACTAGATAGTATCTCGTAATTACGAGATAAAAAATTGACTTTCAAGTGGCACTAACTGGCTTCCGTACATAATTAAGATACCCGGTAGTAAAATATGTTGTGTGAACGCTTGAGGAGGTGGGTTGATGTATATACAAACGCTATGTTGCGTTACATGGGATGAGTGTACTGAACAACATTACGTAACGCAATTTTTTATTACTAAAATATTTTGTTTGTTTTTAATGTGTGGTTGTTTTTTTCTACCATCTCATAAACACTGTAACGAGTAGTATAGGGGTCTGTATAGATCCATGACCTACTTTCCGTGACCGTGACCTACTTTTCGGTCACCTTGATGACGTCACAGTCTAGTCACGTGACCCGGCCCCGTCCTATTTATACCGTCCTCATCTTACTGGCCCCGACCTACTTAGACTAGTCCTGACCTACTTAGTCTGGTCCTGATCCGTCGTACTTAGTAACGCCCGTGCTATCCTGTCTGTGGGAAGTGTAGGATCCCCTGCTACTAATGGGAAAGTGTAGATGGTTTCCTCTCTAAAACTGTCAACAGTATGTTTGACATCCAATAGCCGATGATTAATAATCAAGGTGCTATAGTGGTGTCGTTAAACAAAACCACTTCTATGGATTCAGCCCGACGCGAGGTAGCGTGTGTAATTTTAGCGCTGAATGTTGAATGGTTATAACTGCTTACATCCGGGAAGCGGTATCCTATTTTGTTGTTGGTCGCAATACTCTATGGAACATCTAAAAGTTACATTCTCAAAGACGTGAAATATGAAATTATTTAAATAGGTGTAAAAAAGAATTCTCGTCCCACGATGTCTCCCGCGCTAGCGCATTCACAAGATTATTATGAACTATTTTAACATGCCCAAAGAGCGCGCTTCGCCGCTTCGTCGATCGCATACATAACATGTATATGTGGTTTAAATGACAGGCATTGTTTACATGTGTGAAGTAGGTGAATCAGGAGCGAGTTCGACTCCAGTGCAGAAGGTACGCCGTTCGTATCTGAAGTTGGGAAATTAAAATTGTTTTCTATTATTATTTTATTTTATTTTTAATTAATTTATAGTTTATTTGTTTTTATTTATTTATTTGCTTATTTATTTATTTATTTATTTATTATGTTACGAATTTTTTCAAACAGCCTCCTTTTACATTTGTAGAATCAGCCTATATATAACCTGCAGGGCGGGGCCTGTATAGGTAGGTTGTTTTGAAATTTAACATCTCATGTTTAAACAGCAGTTTAATTAATTTATATTAGACTTTAGGGTACATATATATTCACACTTATATATAAGGACATTTACGCTTTAAAACTATACCATGTATACAGAGAAGATTTTAAACTAGTATGCCAAATATATGTCAGAAATTTGTGCACATCTACAATTTATGCAACAGGTGATCAATGTAATTTGGATGGTCCCCACAATTAGCCATGACTGATATATAGTGGATTTACTTGACATATGTTTTTCCCAATATCCACAGTGAAATTTCAAATGTTCAAATCATTGGCAGTATATATTGTAGTGAAAACAAAACACAGTGCCTACATCCATCCGTCTATCGTTTTGAGCAGAGGGACACTGATCATACCTATGATACACATTCATTCAAACACTCCTGTACCATACCGTTATGCGCCATAAGGTATATAAGTAAAAGGGTAATGATGTTCATCATTTGAGGTAGAACCTTTAGAGGAGCAACATGTCAGATCAGTACAAGTTATATGTACCCGATGTGGACAAATGGACCCGTTTCTACAAGCTGCAAGCACAAGACAAACTTCAACCTCACTTTGCAGTTCAACGTGGTGGGAAAAGTCAAATCATGTACAGCGTGGATCGATGTCAGGAACTCTACGATCCCATGTGAAAAAAGAAAAAGAGGAACAGAACAAGCCCCCGGCAACCAAAGTCGTCATGGTATTCCTCACACAACAGGCAGTAGAACAAGCCAGGGCCGATCTGAAACGGAAACAACAACGACAACCACAAAGTGGTACGGATTGGAAAGACCCTAAATGGCAGAAGCATTTCTAAAAAGACTATAAAAGGAACTATGTGGGTCAGATATCGTCATTTTATTTAGAGTCGTCATGCAGAGCACATGTTCAGTATGTGGTTTCACATTCTCGAGGACAGACGCCATGTTAAGACATTTTCAATAACAACATGCTAAAGGTCTACCACTACCACCACCACAGCAGCAAACACCGCCACCACCACCACTACCACCACCACCACCACCACAGCAGCAGCAGCAGCCCCTAAGATTGTTACATCCCTTCACCATGATCGTGTCGGAACCCACTCCATGTGGAAAGATATTTTTGGTATACAAACTGCTAAGGGATGGTAAAATCTTCCCACTACCTCAATGCATCATCTGGCTCTACAAACGTTGGCAACGACTCTACGACATCATTGGGGCAACTGTTCGAGTGAAATTTGTTCGAGGCATTCCTGAGAATTTGGAAAAGGATCGTTATTTGGATTCCAGAGTAAAAAATCTCATCATGTTGGACGACTTGATGTGTATGTCCAATAAAGACCCAAGGATCACCGACCTGTTCATGAAAGGCAGTCACCACAGAAAATATCCATCGCTGTTCAACAACCCCATCGACAAGCAGCAAGTCCTGATCTTGGCACAGCAGATGTATCCTGGAAATACTCGTCATTTCATGCAACGGTTTGAGGAAGCTACCTACAGGCCCTAAGGACATCTCTTGGTGGACTTGAAACTGACCACGCCCGGCAATTGGCGTCTTTGACCTAATGGTTTAGAGATGGGGCCGTCCGAATGGTATAAAAGCACGAGCGTAATGGCAAATGTCTCAGAAAACGTGCAACCACCTTCGGAGAAAGAGCGCTACATGCAAATCATGCAAAGGGATGCATTCAAGAGAAAACTACCAGGCATACCCGCCTGCGAAAGTGACGACGAAGAAGGTGATGAGGTAGAACCCTATTTGAAAAAAGTCAAAAGGATGCAGTCTTGCAATACGTGTGGTCTGGTCTTTAAAGACGGAAGCGACTTGCAGCGACATCTGCGTTTCAATTCCTATGAAGAGCCTTAGCCCGATCTGGAAAACGAAGGCGTACGTCTTATGGTGGAATGTGAATTGGACATCAATCGTAGCTATCTTGAAAGCAAGAGGAAATGCTACAAAGAAAAGAAAAAACATGTCCAAAGATACCATCGAAAGAAACATGAAGACATTGCAATGGAAGTTATTTAAAGACACGTACTCTCGCTTTCTGACATATATGCATTACTTTGACAAAGGCTCCAACACGAGGAAACTTCTACAGTCTGTGAATCCCAACCGAGATGTCAGACCACAGATTCGTTCTAAATTAAATCAGTATCGTTCCTGGATCAGCGAATATTTGGACAAAGTAAACGACGACAATACTGATGATGATGATACTGACGATGAGACGAAGAGGATGTCGAAGAGAAATCAACACTAATACTATTCACATGTCGCCCTTAAGGCCTCTCGATGTAACCCAATGTGTGTCCATTTTATATATGTGTAGTTGTCTATAGTGATTTGAAATTTAGAAATAAATGAAAACCCAAACCAAAATTTCGTTAGTCCACAAAAGTCCCGCTTGAAATGATGAACGGATGGATGTAGGCACTGTGTTTTGTTTTCACTACAATATATACTGCCAATGATTTGAAATTTCAAATTTCGCTGTGGATATTGGGAAAAACATATGTCAAGTAAATCCGCTGTGTATCAGTCATGCCTAATTCTGGGGACCATCCAAATTACATTGATCACCTGTTGCATAAATTTTAGATGTGCACAAATTTCTGACATATATTTGGTATATATATATATGTACCCTAAAATCTAATATAAAATAATTAAACTGCTGTTTATACATGATATGTTAAATTTCAAAACAATCTACATTTCCATGACCTTTGACGTCTTCTTAAGTTCATGTTTCTTTGATCAGGGGACCATCCTCTACATTTTGCATGTGATTTCCCTGCTTTAGCTTTGATGTCAAATAAAAGTGCAATTAGTCTGGGGGGCCAAATGGGTTTTTTAAACAGTTTTTGTTGATTGACGTCAAATGAAATGGAAAGAGTGGAAAACTGTTTTGCTTTTTATAATGAATCTCACTTCATGCTAATCTGATACAAGTTTCATGTTTGTATCATTTGTATATCATGTGGCATTTTCTAATTAAGCATTAATTAAGTCTAAAAATCACAGTTCCATGACCTTTGACCTTACCACCACATATTCTCTTCTTAATTTGATGTTTCTTGATCAGGGGACCATCCTCTACATTTTGCATGTGATTTCCCTGTTGTATCTTTCATGTCAAATAAAAGTGTAATTAGCACCAATTAGTGTGTTCTTAAGTGACCTCCCCACCAGAAATCTTCTTCTTAAGTTGCATATTTGTAATCAGTGCAGACACTCCTACCGCATGGGATATGTGTCGCTCTTGTAGCTTCCATGTCAAATAAAACCAATTTGGGGGTCTTTTTGTGGGGCACCCCAACCACACCCACCACTAGCCGCACTTAAGAATTGGGTTTTTGGGGTCAGGAAGCTACCCGTGTCACGCCTGTGTAATATGGCTGTGGTAGCTTCTAGGTAAAATAAAATCCACCTAGCGCTCGGACAATTACGCTTAGGTATACATGTCTTGTTGGCTTGTAAACAAATGACCCATACACAACAACACATTACCTAGAGATCTTGCAAATTTGAATACCATTATTAAAGGGATATACCCTAGTTTTTAAACACTAACGCATATTTTTTACTATTATAACCGTTTTTGGTAACTTAAATCATACTTTTTCTCTCTCAATACCTGTGTGGTCCTTAACTTCGACGCCATATAACCATAACTAAAACGTGTTGAGTGAGTTGTTAAATAAAACATTTCCTTTTTCTATTTTAATTTTACGTTTTTAATTTTTACGGCCCATATCTGCTTCCACAAAAAACAGATCGACAGATCACACGTTTACTGAAATTACTCATTAGCATGTAAATACAAACCTGCACATGCATAAAACACTTTGTCATATGTTTAGGGTTTGATATTTATAAAATAAGAAAGCTACAGTTGTTTTCATGTATAAATGAATCGTGAGCTTTTTGCAGGTTTGGTGAGTTTAGGTTTTTAAATTAATTGCTACGGTAATAGTTAACAGTAACATGGATATACTTCAGTTTTCATGGATAATAGTCGGTGTGGGAAAGTAAACAAACGATAGGTGGTGTAATTGCTAAAAAAAGAAAAGAAAAAAAAAAGGAATTCTGAAATGCCCCGATTCAATAGGTTTCGCGATTCAACAGAAGACAGTATACATGAATACATGGTCATATGTTTTGTTTGCAAGGTTTCCAGCAAAGCAGACCACCCAGTTGTTTATCTTTAAGGTCTGTTCTAACAACTAAATAGGAAATCAAAAGTAAGTTGTACGGAGTCAAGACCAACAAAAGGCCTACCCCATTGACCCCTGGTCTATTGGAGGTTTTTTTGTGTGTTTTGTTAGGTTTCTTTCTTTGTTTTTATTTTTAAAAAATACAAATTATAGAATATTTTCCGGTAATTTGACTGACTTTAATTCCACCCGTCGTCTCCAAAACCTGAAAAATGAAATAGGATTTCTTCCGTATAATGTATAATACTTTTAAATAGTATACGAGTATGTTTCGTTCATTTTTACAATGTAAGGTTGGTATAGAAACATTATGGAAAAGGCAAAGTGCAAAATATTTCACAAAAACCCACACCAACAAATTATAGTTATCTACAAAATATTTGTACAATACAGTTGGTTTTTAGTGTATTAAAATGTGGTTTACTCTCAACATTTCCACAAGTGTACAAGTTGGCTTGGGGTGTGTACGCTAAAATAACAAAAAACAAATATGTTGATATAAATATTCCTTAAAACATCAATATGTTTAATGCATGCTTTTAAGGGACGAAGGGTACAAAACCCCAAACTACTCCCCTCACAAAAAACAAAACAAAACAAAACAACAACAAACAAAAACAAAACCCCAAAACAAAACAAAACAACAACAACAACAAACAAAGACAAAACCCCAAAATAAAACAGGTTTCCGTTAATAATACAACATGTTGATCATTATGAATAGCTCCTAAAATCTATCTTTTTTTAGCTCATTTGTTTTTGATATTTTGACTGTCATGTTCTTATTATGTACCTAAGTACTTTTAATACATTTTTTTTTACAATTTGCAGTAAAAGGTAAAATACATTGTGATAAATCTCTTGATTTATATATATATATATATATATATATATATATATATATATATATATTATCGGATACTATTTCATAATTGAAATTTAAAATATTTTCCTCTAGACTTATAAAGTGATCTCAACACAATTAAAACTACATTTTAGAGAATTCCACTTTTTGCGTAATGGTGCACCACCGTATTTAAACAATATACTCATACCATCTTAATCTCGACCACACCCTCTCCTCGCCTCATCGTCTCGCTTTTCCCCTACAGTGCATTAGGACTGACATTACTGTGTTTTGTAATTCTTTTTGAATAGACGTTTTTTTAAATTGGTAGACATATTATTATTTTTTTTTATTACATAGCCTAAAGTTGAATATCTGCTACTGATAATTATATTTCTGTTGCCTTTATAATGATGAATTTTACATAAAAGGATTGGAATTTAATTGACCTTTCCAGACTGAGTTTCTACAGAGACAACATGAGTAAAAAAAAAAAAGATTAGTTACGTGGAAGAGGTAAAGTACGAAAGAACTATGTCTATTCTGACAGACGCGCGAAAGTTCATTGACTTCACGGCAGACAATTGTGAATCTACCAAACATAGATACTAGGACCTGGGGACTTAAACTGTAAAAATAGTGGTCTATGTGGTTTTGTATTCCAGATTACGTAAGTGATGGTCATATTGTAATTTATTTATATTATATTCAAGGTTCAAGCACGATTTTCTTGACAAACGCCTTCGGTCAAAAATGACATTTGCGGGATCAAATAGACAATAACACCCGCACATCTAAAAGCTCCATGTGGTTATCTCCTAAATGTGGGAGAAATAACAGAAATAATAGCTTTTCCCTTTAATTTTTAAGGTCACAGAGGCCGCCGCCGTCATAAAAGTAATACCGATATCTCGGATTATATTCTTCTTAAAGGAGAGACAAGAATATTCTTTGAGAACAAAGCAATCAGCTATGGCAGTAGCCCGAGTACTTTCACGGTGAGGGTACTGGACGGACATTACGTACCGTCAAGATACTCGTGCTACTAAGACAACAGGGTGGCTGTTCACTATCGTTGGCCGCATGCAGGTTTGACTGTACCTCCGTGTCTCATTGCATATCCATTGTGTTTTCCGCAATTACTTTCTTCTTCGTAGATCAAAAGCAGAGTGGGGGTACACACAATACTGGTCAAAAGATTAAAACACATACACTACCACAGATATAGATTTGTGTTCAGTCCAGGTAGGATGTGATCATACAGGCTTAAATAGTTTCCTTTGGTACAGCATTGGTCAGTTTGATGGGGGTGGGGTGGGGGCTTGGGTGGGGGCAGAGCGATACTGAGCGGATCGCATGCCAGTTCATAATCTTCCTGGTACATTTATTTATAACACTTCTACGGATCCATGCTTCATTTTGTGTGCATATGTCCAATAAATGTTCAAGCACACTATCCTTGGAACATGCTTCAGCTGTCTGATCAGATCTATGGGTAAAGTTGTTTGTTGTTATTAAGATAAATTTAATAAGATACAGTAACTAGTACCAACATGTAGGCAACTAAATATATAACTTTTTTATGCATAGAGAACAATACACGATTGGCCGTTAGATACCATTTATCTCACGTGTTCTTTTAAAATGTATCTAACGAGCGAAAGCGAGTTTGATACGTTTTTGAACAACGAGTTATGAAATAAATGGTATCTAACGGACACGAATGTACTATTCTATTTTGTTCATATCCTCCAAAACCAGATTTTAAGCAAATTTTAACATCTTTTTCGACTAAAAGTTATTTACAGCCGTTGCACTGACTTACGCGTCACAGACACACGAATGTCAAGTTAACTATACGTCACAGTCTAATCGATTTCCATCGTGTAGTTTTTCATTGGTTGTATTACTACTGTTACTACTACTACTACTACTACTACTACTACTACTACTACTATAACTAGTACTACTACTGTTACTGTTACTACTACTATTACTACTACTGCTACTACTACTACTACTACTACTACTATAACTACTACTATTACTATAGCTACTACTATTACTATTGCTACTACTATTACTACTACTACTACTACTACTACTATTGCTATTACTATTACTACTACTACTACTATAACTATTGCTACTACTATTAATACTGCTACTACTATTACTATTGCTACTACTGCTACTGCTACTATTACTACTGCTACTATTACTATTGTTACTACTATTACTATTGTTACTACTATTACTATTACTACTATTACTACTGCTACTATTACTACTGCTACTGCTACTATTACTACTGCTACTATTACTATTGGTACTACTATTACTATTGTTACTACTATTACTATTACTACTACTACTACTACTACTACTACTACTACTGCTATTACTACTACTACTACTACTACTATTACTACTGCTACTGCTACTATTACTACTGCTACTGCTACTATTACTACTGCTACTATTACTATTGGTACTACTATTAATATTGTTACTACTATTACTACTACTACTACTACTACTACTATTACTATTACTACTACTATTACTATTACTACTACTACTATTCCTAGTTTCCACGACCACCATAACCATCACCACTACCCTATACTTTTACTAGTAAAAAGCAGCGTACGTGCGTAAGGCTTTCACATGCTTATGTACCACATAGGTTTCGAGCACGTCTGCCCCAGGATTCGGCCTCTGGAGGCCAGAGGCCCAATCCGGGGCAGAATTTAATAAAGACAATTTTGACTTTAATCAAAGCAAGGGAGGGGGACATTATAATTTATTCGTGCATAGCCTAAAGAAAAAACGATATACAATAAAATAATTTTGCTACAGATTTTGGCGCATTTTAAGTCGGGCGGTTCTAAATAGTAAAAGGTTAATACAGAAACTGTTATTTAGCTCTAGGGGTTGGAAGGGAGGTTCTTTACTAGGATTTTGAGCACCCGCCCCAGGAAGTTTATTTAGTGGATGGGGAGAAATATATAAGGGACATCTATCATATTGGGAACTTCAGTGTGACCGAAACAAGGGGAGAAAAACCCGGGGGGGGGGAGGGGGGAGGCAGGCTCACGGACAAACCTAACACCCCCTACGGCCGAAACCGCCTACATCCTATGGCACCTAACCTGCTTCCGGTGAAATACACCCCCCAGAGCCCCCCCCCCCCCCCCCGCCAGTCCAACCATTGTGCCCTCCAGTCTCGATGCCCCTTGTTGTTAATAGCCCAGCGGAGGGACCACTAGGAGAGTGAGCCAAGGTTTAAAACGCATCCATTGGTGTATGGAAGAGGAGGCATAGTTAGAAAGTTTTGCGTCTGGTGAGTCCAGCGGAGCGAAACGTATTCTGACGATCCCGAAGTCCTGAGGCGCCTCTCTGTTAAAGGAGAGGACAATTAAGGCATTTGGCCTGGTATGCATATTCAACGATATATAGTGAACATTAATATCAACACGTATAAATTATAATCGTATAGTTAATGTATAAAACGGTTAAATGTGACGGCTATTATATATAACGGGCGCAGCCATTTTGTACCATCTCAGTGAGTAAGCCCTCTGGCGAGCTGGTGGTTACGTAATACTTAACGCGTAACGTCAGGAATGAGCCTTAGAACTAGAGAAACACAATCTACCTGGTTTTTGCGGGATGATAAATAGTCATACATTGCAATGTTCTGTAATAATACACATCCCAGTAAGCCAGCAATAAGTATATCCAGCACTATATATATTATTTTTCAATACAAAATAAAATACCATTGTCAAAATGGCTACACAACAAGTCGAAACAATTAACAATGTTTTGCCCATGCATTAACCTACGTACTGAAATGATACACGGAGTGTTTTCTTAGTTAATTGGTCTATGCTGTTAGTTGCTTCTACCTGTGATTCCTGATTGGCAGGTGTGTATTTGATTGGTAACCAGACGAGCCAATTAATTGACGCTGTCTAGACTCAAAAATACATACCGGTATTGTGAAATATTACCTGTCGCCCCTAAAATTGTAATGGACATGGTTTATTACTGTAAATACAATATCAATTTTCTAAACCTATAAAAGTAAAACTATTGATTAAGTAGACTTTTCCATCTAAAACTACAGAACTGACCAATTACGTAGTCCCAAAGAAAATAAAAGTATCACTTGGGTATCGTGGGTTGTTGTTTTTGCTCCAACGTAGCATATCAATAGGCCTAATAGTGTACATTTTTCCTTTGGATTATTAAACAGAGAAAAATAATATAACCCCATTTTTACCGTGAATGGAACTTGAAATATATTTAGTTAAATAGTTTATTATATTATTACGTCATTTATGCTGTTTTACAAGTCGGGTTGATCAAAGAGAAGCGCCGTGTCGAAAATTACTGCTTGTGTTTACACTGTACATACAGGAGATGGCCAGGAGCTGACGTCACTTCGCCCCAAGCTATCCCACTGGACGTCACAAAAAAGAAACAAAATGGCTGCCCCCAGTTAGCAGGAATAATCATGGTTTTTTATTAACTCTAAAATTACGCGTTTTTTTATTTGCTAAAGTGTCAGTATGTGTTGGTGGTCCGGGTATGCATCTTTCCAACACATAAGGCTCTTGTTTGAGTTGACCCTACCTTTAACCGAAAGAAACAAATCGTTATGTCATTCTAAAAAGCAGCGGATGAATCATTCGAGCATACCTAATTTACTAACAACAGCCTAATGCACTAGTAACCAGCTGAACGGTTTTACATTACTCAAAGATCCGGTTGTTCTGTTGACCCTCCAACTTACAACACCCCCTGATAAGACATTGTATTGTCAATTCGGGGACAATACGAGACAAATTTTCAAAGCATTTGTTCGTCATTTCACGTCGCATAGTGAAATGAATAAATATCGATTGCACCAGGCCGACCCCCCGTCCAGCTCCCAGCGTGAGTTAACTACTTGTAAGTGTGGAGAGTACATACGGGATCGCCGGGTCACCTAGTGTGTATGTCAAGCGGATCTCTCTCTCTCTCTCTCTCTCTCTCTCTCTCTCTCTCTCTCTCTCTCTCTCTCTCTCTCTCTCTCTCTCTCTCTCTCCAACAAAACACCAATGAGTTAATGTAATGTGTGCTCATACGAGGAATACACAAATCCATTGAACGTTCTGACTGATATTCGAATAGCACAAGTTGAACAAAACGAGGGTGTGACTGTTGAACTCCAGGTGAAATTGAATTTTCTGAATGAGTATTCCCTTAACGCACTCTAAAGCTGTACTTTCACCTTAAAGTATTCAATTTAATTATATCAACAATAAAGTAACTTTCAATTAATTTCTGTGAGACATTTTTAGATTAAAAAGCTCTATAATAAGAACGAATTTATATATTAAAAAACAAATGAAAAGAAAAAGGTTCTGTAAAAAATAAAATTAAAAAAGGTGTTGATGCTTAAACAGTTACATAAAGACAAGTTTATGGGTATGTCTGTGGGTGGGTTTTGTGTGATTTTTGTGTGTGCTGTATTTACATATGTATTTATTACCTCTGAAATATCACCGATGAAATGTTTATTATTACGTGCATATGTCGCGTGTTTAGTTTTCTGTTTTACGTTAGAGTGTGTACGCGTAAACACTATAGACATACCCGGAATTGGATTCCGAAGTTAGTAATAAATTAAACCTTTAATAATATATTTGAAAAAAACAAGAAGATTAAAAGTCTGTTTTTAATATCAAACACATAGATACGAAGGGAATAATAGGCCTACGGCCCATAATGTGTGTACCCTCATCCACCCACACAAAAACACAAAACAAACAAACAAATAAAAACAAATAAAATGTTAAAGTTCGTTTTATTTAACAACACCACTAGAGCAGATTGATTTATTAATCATCGGCTACTGGATGTCAAACATTTAGTAATTCTTACATATAGTCTTAGAGAGGAAACCCGCTACATGTTTCCATTAGTAGTAAGGGATCTTTTGTATGCATCACCTCATAGATAGGATAGCATTTGCTATGCCAGTCGTGGTGCACTGGCTGGAACGAGAAATATCCCAATGATCCCACCGACGGGGATCGATCCCACAGGCGAGTGCTTTACCACTAGGGTATGTCTCCACCCCTAACAAATAAACGATCGACAACTCAAAACAACAACAACAACAAACAACATAACAACATAACAACAAATAAACAAAACGATACACATAATAATAAACAAAAAAGACTATGGCATGTGCTGCCCTGTTTCAGAGAAAGTGACTTAGTCCATATAAAATATGTCGATTTCCACTGTCATAATGACAACCAAAGATTAATTAATAAATGTGCTCTAGTGATGTCGTTAAACACAATAAACTCGGAGCTTCTAGATTATGGTAGCCCCACTCCCATGGCTAGTGATATTCAATGTTGGACTAGTAAATAATTACTATCGCCCTGTCCGATGACTAGTGAAAAACAAAGTTGTCAAATGCTACATTTAAGTCTATTTTGTAAGTATAAATATTCCGCCCACCCATCCCCCAAATCTAAGGGTTTTTAAGAACCATCTCATTCTTTAGGTCACTCATCCGATTATTTCTATAATAAAATTGTATTTACTTAAAGTAGGGCTAGTGGATTTTTAATCAGGGCTAGTGGATTTTTAATCATGGCTAGTAAAATGTTTGATAATCACTGGCTAGTGTATTTTCTGACAATTCTAGAAGCCCTGAATAAACTTTAACTGTATTTATAACACATGACATATGGATACATATGAAAGAAAAACTTACCAAATTAATAATCCATTTGTTGTAACTGGCACAATACAAACTTTGAATGCTAAAATAATCCAAATCTAAATATTTTCATCAATTATATTGCATTCTACCACCATTACAAGTTGGGTTTTTTTTACCACTAACGCAATAAACTTAACACATGCGCAAATTAGTTTCAATGGCATGTCTCGTTGTCGATTTCTGTTTTCAAAAAAAGTCTAAGAAATGACACTGACAAATGCAATATAGAATAGGACAAGTTGTTTGCTGCGCTGTATCTAACAGAACCATCTACACGCACTAACAATGATTCGCGTGCGAGATGTTGACCAGTCTGTGCCGACAGACGGCCACAGACCACAATTAATTTCGCTATATGTTTCTATATAGCCTTAGTGTCTGTAGCATTTTATTAATATCAGCAGGCCCGTGGAGTTTTGTAAGTACCTTTTTTTGCCTGCGGGGGGCACACATACTCTGAAAAGGACAACCCCTGTTGTCCAGCTCTTTCTCCCAGCATATTGGTTTAAGCAAACACACCCTCTAAACCTGGCTGGAGTACAGCCATTTTACACAAAAAGCACTACTTTTGCATGGGCCGGAATTAGCACAAACAAGTCTTCAATGTCAACAAGTTACACATGTTTACAAACTACATGCTCTCCCCTGTCACTCCAGTCAAATAGTTGCCACTTTATAGCTGTCTGCCCTGAAATAATCACAGTCAAACTGCAGACTACTTGCGCGGACAAATTTCCGGACAACCAAATGAGGCCTATCAGTCCATTTTTCCTCTAAAGACTGGCCCACACTAATGCATTCCAATGATATACATATGAAAGCAATGCTCAGTAAGTATCGGGATGTCACCTTTAAAATGAGAGTATATAGAGACTGTGTTAAAACACCAACCACAGTGCCTTGTCATGGCCAATTTTAGCAATGGAAACTTGAGGGACACCAACTTCAAAATGTAATAACTTTATCAAATGTTGGAATTTTTCCATGCAATAAACAGCTCTTTTTTCTTCTACATATGCTCTATCTACACAGTGTTGTCGTGGAAAGATTTTGAAATATTTAAAGCAAAAACAAAATCAATGATTAGATTTTACTTCATTTTTAAATGACAACCAAATGGGGAAGATAACTGTAATCTGAGGCCAGACAAAATATATTCTTATCATTCAGGCCCGTAGCTGGGGGGTGGGGGGTGGGGGGGGGGGGGTGGGGGTGCGACGAGTGCGAACACCCCCCACCCCACCCCCCCCGCGAGAATTGGAATTCCGCCCAAAAATGTATAATGTTTTTTAATTCCTATTATAAGTATTTTAAGGTTTACCTTAACAGATGGCTGTATTAAATGCTAGTTTATTCGAAATCATTATTGGAAGCCCGCCCTCTGATATTATTTGGCTGATCTCTGTAGAAGCTCAATATTAATTTCAGCATTCGGAAATTTCCTTAAATATTTTTGGCCTAACATGTTACATGTGTTACACGAATGATATTACAAGGCGTCGTTATGGGTATATTCAATTATCTTATTATGTAAGCAATTATTGTGGCGCGCTATTTTGTGGACTCACAAACTACGACTATCATGGGACAACCTGAGCAAAGAGGAAGGAAGAAAATGTTTTATTTAACGACGCACTCAACTAATTTTATATGGTTATATGGCGTCAGACATAATAATGGTTAAGGACCACGCAGATACTGAGAGAGGAAACCCGCTGTCGCCACTTCATGGGCTACTCTTTTCGATTAGCAGCAAGGGATAATTTATATGCACCATCCCACAGACAGGATAGTACATACCACGGCCTTTGTTACACCAGTTACACCACTGGGCTACGTCCCGCCCACTGCTGCCAAGAGCAGCCAAACGATGGACGCTTTTCTTACGAGAAAGAAACAAGGTATAACAGAGGCAGATTGGGGGGTAGGTATAATTTTATTATATATTAATTTTCATTTTTTTACGATCCCCCTTCAAACCTCCCCCAAAGTTCCCTTGGCATTCCACCTCATGTCACTGGGGCACCCCCTAAATGGATTATCTGGATCCGCCACTATATAATATAACTGAAAAATAAGATAAATACTTTTACGAAATATCAAACCGTGTCTGGCATGTGATTGGTACCAGTACCGTAAATATGTTTAGCATGTCATACATTTCATTCCAAATAAAGTCATTGGTGGGACCTCGATTGCAATACCATTGTCGAACTAACAATCAAGGGGGATCAACAGACTTAAATATTATTCACGAAATCGATTCCGATGCTGTCAGTACACAAAATAGAAAACGAAAGCGCGCGTTTAGTGATTCAATTGTTATTTTTCTAGATTCCTGTTTTCACAAACTATGAATCCTTGTCTGTTAATGATAACATTATACTCATCATACAGCCCCTCACAGGCGTACGGGCTCCAATTTTTCAGGAGGGTGGGCAGGCTGAGTTTTGCCCGAATTTAGAGGTTTTAAAAAAAATGCCCGAATCTCGATAACGTTTATTAACATTTGCATTAAGCACTACCAAACAGCTATAATAGGTTACAAATGAACCACTACGCATTTTACATGGATTACAATTAACGAGTATTAAAGTACAAAATAGAATGTATTGTTTCACAGTGTAAATAGTTCTGTTCACTTATATGCTGGTCTTAGAAAACAATATGCGTCTCGCCCCTTGCTTCTGCCAAGTCTGTCAATGATCATTTCCATATTTTGAGCGATGGTTATATTGGAGTACGATCGCTGTGTTATCAGTGCGACACTGCTCAGTCGTACCTGGCCCATAGTCGAGCACAGGTACCCATTATGTAACGATACGCACGTTCCATATATTTACGTTTCTTCTACCCATAGGCCTACACATATGCAATATACTCAATTAAGTACATTACTCATCAATGTTAACGGTTTTACAGTAGGCTAATGTAACAAGACAAAGTGTCACACATTTAATGTAGTTAAACTTTACTGCTGCTCTTGTACGCGCTACGACCTCAGAATACCTGAAATAAAATATTAAAAACCCATCACAAATAGTTCCAGAATGCACCTCTGAGCATCTACATTTTAAAAATTTCTGGGGAAGCATGCCCCCCGAACCCCCCCCCCCCCGACCTTTCGTACCTTCGGGCGCTCGATTCCACCCATTATCTGAACGCACCCCCCCCCCCCCCCCCCCCCCCGCAAATATGGCTGGCTACGGGCCTGTCATTCACAATCGTAACATGCGAAAATGAAATTCTATCCTTCAGGAACAATGGTTCCTAATCCAGTTCTTGTTCGCTGTTCGCCGATTGAAATCAGTGGATACATTAATAAGTATTATTATACGTACGAATACTAAGCCGCAGTTGCGTATTCATTAATAATTTTCCCCTGCGTGTGCTGTAACCTCACCGTGGTGCAGGGGTGTAACATTCTCTTTGAGAATGGCCAATACAGCACAAAATTGAAGTTTTGAGTAAAATTCAGTATCCGTAAAATTCTGTGATATTTGTGTTTTTGCACAGTTCTTTACACTGTTTTTGTTTGTCTTGAATTTTTATATTGATGTTGATCATCACTTTATTTATTTGCATTACCATAGTTTGACACCCAATAGCCGATGTATTTTTCGTGCTGGGGTGTCGTTAAACATGCATTCATTCATTCATTCATTCATTAATAATTTTAATCACCGGATTGACAATTTTGGTGTTGTGTTTCTGGTACAATCCTCAAACAGATAGATATGCATACTAGGTACGATCGTTTACATATTTCGCCAATAGCGCATAGCCATAGGACCGTATCTAGCGGCAACAAATAAACCTTTTTAAAAGTCTCCTCCCCCCCACAAAACCTATTATGTGTGCCTTAATTAAGTACGCCACTCCTCTTAAAACAATGAAGGGTCCTCCCAAGTGACACCAGTTGGCTATGTTCATGCATGTTTGTCTAACTGGGCGGGACATAACCTAGTGGTAAAGCGCTCGCTTAATGCGCGGTCGGTTTGGGATTGACTCCCGTCGGTGGGCCCATTGGGCTATTTCTCGTTCCCCATGACTGGTATATCAAAGGCCGTGGTATGTGCTATCCATCTCTGTGGGATGGTGCATATAAAAGATCCCTTGGTACTAATGGAAAAATGTAGCGGGTTTCCTCTCTATGATTGTGTCAAAATGATCATATGTTTGACATCCAATAGCCTATGATTAACAAATCAATATGCTCTAGTGGTGTCGTTAAACAAAACAAACTTTTCATTCATTTCATTTCAACTTGTTTTCGTGTTTATATTCAATTGAGGTTCAAGCACGCTGTCTTGGGCACACACCTCAGCTATCTGGGCTGTCTGTCCATAACAGACGGTTAGTGGTTAGTGAGAGAGAATAGGGTGTAGTGCCACTGTGTTTGTTTATACCAATAAGCCACTGTGATTATGGTCAATAAAGAATTGAATTGAGTCGTTAAAACTCGCTCTGGGTGTAATAGGAACGCAGGTTCGTAGGAACAGTAGTCCTATCGGACCTCCATAGCTTAGGAACCATAGTCCTACCCGGACTTTCATTCCTGGTTTATTTTTAAGTTGTTTTTATCCTAGGACTTGTATTCCTAACGGACTTAAATTCCTTCTACAACAGTGACAGAAATACTAGTCCGGCAAATTAGATGTCCGTTTATTATACTCTGCAATTTGCACGAGCTGCCAGAAAGACACGAGAAAAAAAATGAGATTTTGGCAGTCACCCCTCGTAGTGTGATGGATAAGTGTACAAGTCTCTTAAGATTATTGTAGGTTCAAATCTCCATGTCAAAAAAGATTTAAAATTTTTTTTACGTCATAGACTTGTGGATCAGGCACGTAAGTGAATTTTTGTAATCGTCTTACATTTTTGTTAGCATATTGAAGCAGGACGAATATCTTGCTTTTTTCAAAAGTATATGATGCAGCTACAGATATAAAGTAGGCTATATGTCCATGTGTTCAACACGAAGTAATATACCCCCCCCCCCCCCCCGGTAACTCCAAAAAACTTAACATTTGGTAAACAGCAAAATACAATTTCTGTATACACCAAAATCATTTTTAATAATATGTTTGTAAGTTTATATTTTGACGGTAAGTCACAATCTCATTAATTGTGATTTTCTTAATCTTCCATTCCTCGGAATCCTAGTCTGTTGAACCTGTATCCCTAGGAATTTAAGTCAGTGGGACGTGCATTCCGAATGAGTGTGTGTGTGTGGGGGGGGGGGGGGGGGGGGGGGGGATGGACACGTTCGGGCAAAATGAGCTGGCCTGAAATCATCACCATGCATTTCCAAAATTTTAATCACAATATTAGTTGCAATCCATGTGAAAATGCAGACTGATTTGTTTGGAATCCTATTTAGCGTCTTGGTAGTAATGCGAATATAAATATACGTTGTGTTCCAGATTCGGACATTTTCGTTTCATTCGGCCAATAAAAATCAGCATGCTTCCCCACCCCTTGTCCCAAAAAGGGAGCCTGAATGCCTATTGCGACCAAAACTGTCAGGTGTAAAAGTGTCATGAGTAGTTAGTCTGTTTAAAAGGATCTTTGTACATTGTGTGTACATATTATTGACAGTATGATCATTGTTCAGGGGTTACTGTTTTGTTTTATTCGGTGTAGTAGCCCATTGAGCTGCTAAAACCCACTCTTAGCCATTGATATTTCAATTAATTGACAAACATTAATGAAAACCATTTAACATATTTTTATATCGATGGTATGGTTTGTTGGGATTAAGATATCATAGAGGCTAGAGTCTGATATGTCATATGTTAGACCAAATTAATTTTTGAAAATGAGCAAAATTGACAAAGCAGGTACATGTTCAGTAAGCTATGCATGGAAGAGGTCTAGAAATGTTGCTTTGAAGAGGGGTGTTTAAAACACGCCACCCCACCCCACACCCTATGTACACGCGCCTGCAACATTATTGACAAAAAGGCATAAACTTAAAATTATATAATAACAAGATAAGGTATATAAGTACGCAAATATCAAATTTTTATAATTAAATTATTATTATTATTATTATTATTATTATCAAATACCAGTATATAATGTCTAACAGATAATTGTGTTGGTATATCATATGGGCAAGTTATACTTATTTGCGAGTACTAATATGCTTCGAATTATGGAAAATGTTTTTGAGTTACTTTTAAATGTTTAAACATTTATTAGTTGGAACAATACGCAATGAATAAAGACCTTGGTTCTGCTCATGTAACACGGTCAACAAAATGTATACAAACTCTAGCAAATGATATAAATGGAAAATATTGGAATAAATAGAAAATATTTAAATAAAGAGAGGCACTAGTATCCTAAGTTAATTAAATAAACCAAAAAGGAAACTGTTTTTCGTTTTGTTTATATTTATAATTTAATTTTCATGTGTACGACCGCTCCGTCATTCTACAAACCAATATATTAAACTGCCATCTCGTCTCAACATATTATAACATCATTACTTTATTACACCATCACTAGAACACACTGGATTATAGATTTGGGGGGGGGGGGGGGGGGGGGGGGGGGGGGGGGGGGGGGGGGGGGGCAACCCACTATTGTGGTGTGTATGTATGATTTTATAAAATCTAATACAGTAAAACAAAAAAGGTCGATTGGGGGACATGGCCCCCGTGCCCCCCACCCCCTCGCTACGCCACTGCTAGAACATTAATCACCGGCTATTGGATATCAAACATTTGGTAATTACAACATAGGCACCTATATATTATAATGTATAGTTTTAGAGGAAACCTCTATGTATTCCCATGCGCAAGAAGGGGATACTTCGTATGACCTTTCACTCGGAAAGGATAGAATGTTACTCTGAAAGTTAAAATAATTAATATTTGTCCTTACCTCAGTCATCTGCATTGTCGTTCAGGAGTCTGTTGTCATGAGAATGCAAAGACGTCAAGACGTAGTCGACGTCATTGGAAGATTTCCGTCATTTTAGCGGAAAATACCGAAACGTTGTGCGGTACTAAGACTTAGTGTAAAGGATTGCTAGAAATTAAACAAACAGGCTATATTTAAATATAAATAAATAAAATCAATATTTTATTACTAGTGTGGATCTTTTAAATCACATTTTATTGTAATTTGCTAAACGTTAAACATTAAACAAAATGTTATATTTCCTATGTATTCTGACAGTTTATACATTAGAATGGCGTAGGAAGGCCAAATCATTTTATTCATTAGTAGAAAAAATTAGGTTTATTGGAAAATATTTAGAAGACGACTGACGGAATTGGTACCCCGTTGGAGCTCATGTCCAGCTGACCTTTCATTCGACCAATCAAAACCTTACTTGCAAAATCATGCTAATGATTTGAAAAGAATTTGAAAACACTCGGGATTATGCCGAGGGTATACGAAATGATTCGGGTGAATTACGAAGTATGCCGGAAACTAATTTCAGTATAAAATTTTATATAAAATTCGTTTCAAGACGGAAAAAACCCAATGTGATGGTATAGCCATAAAATCTGTTTATACTAGTATACAATTCAGAGTTTATTACTGCACTTTTCCCCCTGTTTTTAATGTTGAAATAGACCAACAAGTTCGCCTATTGCATAAATATTTTAGAATTTGTATGCTCCCGAATAACGCTATAAAAGGCGAAGTGTAATTGGTCGATATTTAAATTGTTATTTATAGATGAAATATCACCTGGATATGGGAGTCCACGCAATGCTGTTAGATCTACTGGTAGACCAGTAGAGCTAATTTTGATCAGATTGGGAGAAGCCAGTAAGCCGTCTTTAAGTAAATATAATACCAGCTTATATTGAATATTACGATGCATATCATAAATATTACACAGTGTTCTTTTAAACTGGTAAGAAATGAACACATAGAATTAATTAAGTACGAACTATATCTTTAATTTATTATGGGGCGAGACGTAGCCCAATGGTACAGCGCTCGCTCGTTGCGCGGTCAGTCTAGGATCGATCCTTGTCGGTGGGCCCATTGGGCTATTTCTGGTTCCAGCTAGTGCACCACGACTGGTATATCAAAGGCCGTGGTATGTACTACCCTGCCTGTGGGATGGTGCATAAAAAAGATCCCTTGCTGCAAATCAAGAAGAGTAGCCCATGAAGTGGCAACAGCGGGTTTCCTCTCATTATCTGTGTGGTCCTTAACCATATGTCTGACGCCATATAACCGTAAATAAAATTTGTTAAGTGCTTCGTTAAATAAAACATTTCTTTGTTTGTTTCTTTAATTTATTATAATTAGAACAAAAACCGTATTTAATTAGAGGTTAATTGACACAAATGACAATTTTTTCACTGCATTTAATTTACTCGAATCGTATGAAATTTGACACGTGATCGGTTATATAATTTAAATACTCGACGTTTTATAATTATGACGCTTACACAAAACATGTAATTTATAATCATAAAATTTATGAAAAGTGACACGCGAAAGGGTTTCTTCTCTATAAAACATGGCTACAGATGCAAGTATACACACTTTAGGAAAAGCGAAGATGATTACCACACTGGTCTCTTTGATTGCCTTGGTCGGTAAGTATCTTAGGTTACCAATTAAAAAATTAAAGGGACATTCCTGCGTTTGCCGTCATTTGTAAGATGTTATCAACTAACAGAGACTTTTTAACGATTGTAATTACATATCAAATATATTTTTCTGCATAAAATATTAGTGGCTGTATATTAAACGTGTTTCTGATTGTTCTAATATTTGTATTAGGTTAAATTTGATTTTATTTTCTAAAATATTGTTTTTTCGTACGTAAGAAATTATTTGAAGACATAATCCAGTTTGTACTTCTTAAACATATTAAGACGACCAGAAACACATTGAATATACAGACACTGATATTCTAAACAAGAAAATATATTTAATATATAAGTTTTATCGTAGAAATATTATATTAGTCAGAAACATCTTACAATGGAGCAAACTCAGGAATGTCCCTTTAATATAAGAATATTTTCTTTTCACTTTACAATATTTTACAATATTTAGCCGCGCTCGTTAAATGTTCGTTATCAAAGAATGACTGAATGAATGTTTAACAACACCCTATCACGAAATAAAAGTTAAAATTTTATTTTGTAGCACATTGATTTATTAATCATCGGCTATTGGATGCCAAACATTTGGTAATATGACATATAGTCTTAGAAAGGAAAACCGCTACAACTTTGCATTATTAGCAAGGGATCTTTTATATGCACCATTCCACAGACAGGATAGCACATATCATGGTCACCATCACGAAATACGCCCGTTATCATAGATGCAAATGCCACATTTCCTAGTTTTACAACTATTTGTATTGAATAATTACAAACTAATCGATTTTATACATAAACTTTACATAATTAACTCGAGAATATCAATATTGTAATCTGCTACCCTTGTCGTAACAATAATCCCCTACTCAATCTTTGGATTAAAATAGAAATGGCAAGAAATTATCTACGTCACGTCTTCTGGCTAACGTAAATATTGCAAGAGTATATATTTTACTTTCCCTCTTTCGTTATCAACTTTGGCAGCCCACTTCATTCTGCTGTCACTGTACTATATATATATATATATATATATATATATATATATATATATATACATTTTTTTCCCAGTGCAACCAAAGTATGTGATATTTTTCAGATCACATACTTTAAGAATTTGATAACTTTGCAAATTAGACGTAAATGATTTGGACACTAGAAACTATATACATATAAATAACTAAAAAACCCCTAAACATCCCCATCTCAATGAAACATTTACATTTAAATTTCACATACAATCAAACTTCTTAGAACATGCATCTTTAATCAAAGCAGTTAAAACCTTTATGCATTGCACATTGTCAAGTATCAACAACCAACAGGTTAACACCTTAAATCCTATATTTCCTTTTAAATTGGAGTTATTTTTTAAAACTACTAAAGCGTGCAAAGAAATGTATAATATTTTAAACAAATCGACAATAGTGCCAACTTCCCAAAGAAAATATTACAATTTAGGTTTCATACTATCATTACACGAGTGGGAAAAAGTGTATAATTTACCATTTATATGTTTAAAAGATACAACTTTACAGTGGTTTCAATATAGAATTCTACATCGAATAATCACGACAAACACGTTCTTATATAAAATAAAATACATAGAATCAAATGTTTGCGATTTTTGTCATAGACAACCAGAAACATTGGAGCATTTGTTCTATGACTGCTCTAAAGTCTTTCTTTTATGGAAGGAAATTGAACGATGGATTCAGGACAAAGGTGAACATACACAACTCGATAAACAGACAGTCTTGTTTGGAATCATAAAGAGGGTAAAAAGCAAGATGGTATTTATTAATTGGCTCATTATCAATGTTAAATACTATATATATAGATCTAAAATGCAGAAACATGGACCTAACATATATGCCTTTTTAAATATTTTAAAAGATAAAATAGAAATTGAAAAATATATACTTCTAAAAAATTGTCAATTTCAAGAATTTGGGGAATATTGAGCACCTTGGTCCAGATACCTAGAAACAAGACATGGCAATACAATGTTCTAGAGGTATTTCAATACAAATAATATTTTCTCTTTCGAAATTAAAGTATTTAATTCACTCTTTCTTTCCTTCTTCCTTCCTTACCTTCTCTTTTCTCCCTTTACCATTTCCTTCAAATCTTTCCTCTACCTCTATCAAAAAAAAAGAAAGAAAAAAAGGAAAAAAATAGACGTAAATTAATCGAGGTCACGGCACTAGGTTTATTGACATTTAAGCAAACGTACTAGGGTGACATTCCATAATTGACGTATGCATTCATAGTCCTTAAATAAAAAACCCCATTTCAATAGCAATTTTACACTGAAAGCTGCCCGGCGTTTAGAACCCCCCCCCCCCCCCCCCCAACCCCCCAACCCCCCCAAAAAAAAAAACCCCAACAACACACAAAACAAACAACAAACAAACAAAAACAAAAACAAAACAAAACAAACCCAACAACAACAAAAAACACATATAAACTCGTTACGCACTAGTTTATTTTGTGGTAAGGACATCCAAAATGACGTCATTCGAGTTTGACGTCATTTTCATTCAAAAAGACACAGCGCCACATATTCTTACGTCATTTGAATATCTAGTAATGGCGGACTGGAATTAAAGTTGCGTGTAGTTTACAAAAACACGTTGTATTAAGCTTGAGATTATATGATAAAGAGATTATTACCCCGTGTATTTCGGTATCGTCAGTATCATATATTAGGAATAAAAGTAATGTATTATGCTCGACAGAGGCTCGCATAATACAATTTGTATTCCTAATATATGATATTGACGATACCGAAAAACATTCTGATAATAACCTCTATATATATTGGGATATCTTGGACAGTTGGGACATCTTGTGCAATCCTTGTGCGTGTGTGCGTACGTACGTGTATGCGTGTGTGTGCGTATGTATGTAGGTATGTGTATATGCGTGTTTGTATGTGCGTGTGTACGTGTGTTTGTATGCGAGTGTGTATGCAAGTATGTATACAGAGAAAAAGAGGGTGTTGTGGTCTTACACCTATCCACTGAGTCGTTAAAACTCGCTCTGGGTTGGAGCCGGTACCGGGCTACGAACCCTATACCTACCAACCTTATTATGCCCGATGGCTTAACCACGACACCACCGAGGCCGGTGCCCCGTATCCTTTTGATACACATACAAACTTCAAAGTCTAAGGGTAGCAAGCAATCTCGCTCCCGAGACTGGTTTGAGGATAGTAATTTTTAGCTCCCTTTAACCTGTGAATTTATATGGTATCTATATAATACATACTTAAATGGCTCCCCATAATTTAAGGTAAAGGAGCAATTAATCGATTTTTTTTTCACGTCGAAGTCGGCATATATGATCGTGGCGTAGCTCAGTGGTAAAGCATTCGTCTGGTGCGCGGTCGGTCTGGGATCGATCCACGTCGGTGGGCCCTATTGGGCAATTTCTTATCCCAGCCAATGCACCATGACTGGTATATCAAAGGCCGTGGTATGTACTATCCTGTCTGTGGGATGGTGCGTATAAAAGATACCTTGCTACTAAGCGGGTTTTCTCTATAAGACTATCTCAAAATTACCAAATGATTGACATTCATTAACCGATGATGAATAAATGAATGTGCTGTTGTGGTGTCGTTAAACAAAACAAACTTTTAAATTTCATTTAAGCGGCGCGGTTAGAATCAGTCAGTTACGAAAACCGGCATTAGTAGGTTTAACAGGCCTGCAGGAACCAAGGGATGGGGGAGGTTGATTGAAACATATTTTATTGCATATACGGTACAAATGGATTGGGCAAAAGTTATCCAACTTACGAGGCCCTCTCCTAATAACATACAATAATGACAATATGACAATAACGTCGACTACATCTATAACAAGAATATACAAACAATTAAATATTCAAAGAGAAGTATATACATGAGAGAAAAACAAAACACAGAAAAAATAAAAAATAAAAAATAAATAAATAAAAAAATGAATGAAAAAATTAAGAAGGAAAGCAAACGAAGGTGATTCATTTTCCAATCAGACAACCCAATTTATAAAATATTCTTAGCAGACAGGTTCCTGCGTAAATGATTTAGAATTAATTACACATTATTATTATTATTACTATTACTATTATTATTATTATTATTATTATTATTATTCAAAACGCTGTGTTTGTTTAATATATTTATGTGCAATATAGAATATGTTTTTAATAGTACCATTTACAACAGTACTGCCGTACAATAATAATTGCAGATTAACCGGTGCAAACGTTTTCAAAGAATCTAAAAGAAGTTGTCTCTGTATGGTAAACAGATTACATTCAAAGAAATAACGATAGCAGTTTTCAGAGTGGTATCCAAAATTACAAGAGGGATCTGGTATAAGTTTTCAGAGTGGTATCCAAAATTACAAGAGGGATCTGGTATAAGTCCACATTTAAAGTACTGTAACCATGTCTTAATCTAGCGTGGGAGATATTTTCCTTTCGATTTCCATATAATATGAATATAATGAAATTACCTTCTAGCTCTGGGGTGCTACTGCTTTTTTAAAAGTGGAAATTCCTGCACTGTTTCGAATTTCTAATGGCAAGGCATTCCATTCCACGGGTCTATTGTTGAGTTTAAAAATGACATTTTAAGTAAATTAGTTTTTGCAAAAGGAATTGATATGATATTTTGATTCCTTAATCTACAATTAACGCACTTTTCAACCCTGGGTGGTATACAATCTACTAAGAAGTCAGGAGCCATGCCATTAAGTATTTTATACATAGTACATTTTTTTTTTTGCCTTTCGACATTCTAAAAGTGTGGCTAGTCCTGTTTCTGAGTATAGCACGTATCTTGATACGAACAGTGGTAGACCCGTTATTATCCTTGCTGCTTCAAGTTGGACTTTTTCTAACTTTTCCTCATCCATTGCAGAACATCAGTCCCAAACTTCAGACGCATATTCTAGTACTGGACGTATACACGTTACATATATTTGCATTAGTATTTGTCGATTTAGAGTATACTTGGAAATTCTCAATGCAGAAATCATAGATGAAGCTGATTTACATATATTATGAATATGGTTTGTCCATTTTGCATTGTTTGTAAATGTTAAACCTACATATTTATGTGTCTCAGTTATATTAATGTCCGTAATACCAAAATGTAGTTTAATAGCACGTGGTGGATTGTTATTTTTTGAAAATAATATTACTGTGTTTTTTCGGGGTTAAACGTCACCAACCATTGGTTAGACCAATTATAGAGTTTGTGTAAGTTTTCGTTAAGATTAGATTCTATAGCATGAAGGTCATTTGATGATTCCGTTAAACTAGTATCATCGGCGAACAATCTAGTAACACAATTTAACTCATCAGCTATATCATTTATATAAACTAGAAACAGGAATGGACCGAGTACAGACCCATGGGTATACCAGCCGTTAAGATACCCAAGTTGGATAGGAAGCCATTTACTAGAACCCTTTGCGATCTATTTGATATATAATTGTTTATCCAACTACGTAAACGTCCTGTAATACCGTAACGCTCTAGTTTGTAAATTAAACCTTTGTGCCAGGCTCTGTCAAAAGCTTTAGACATATCACAGAACACTGCACACAAATTTTCCTAATTATCGAGAGATTCACATAGTTTTGTATATAGTTTAATTAATTGATATAAAGTGCTATGCTTAGGGCAGTAAGCACATTGAAACTCGTAAAAGAGATTATTAGATATGAAAAAATTATAAAGATGTTTAAAAACGATTCTTTCAAATATTTTCCCAACACAACTGATCAGTGATATGGGTCTGTAGTTTGTGGGGCAACTTCTGTCTCCCTTTTTAAAGAGTGGTTTTACATTAGCTATTTTCCAGTTCGTTTGAAATGTCGATAAATGAAGTGATTTATTGAATAATAACTGTAGTGGTAATCCTATAGAATTTACTACTTGTTTTAAAAGTTTATGGCTAATGTCATCCGGACCACATGCTTTATTGGAAGGTTGAGATTTAATTATATCGACAATTTCTTGAATAGTTATATGTAAACATTCTAGTTGATTTATGCATCGTTTCTCAAAAAAAGGGAAGTGCTTTGTTTGTATCGTCTACAGTAGAAACTGATATAAAATACTTATTTAACGTTACCGCTTTTTCAAAGTCGGAAAATTACATAGATAAATTATCAGTGGGGTTTTTCAAAGGAGGTATGATACTATGATGATTTGTTGATTTTGTGAGTAGTTTCATATATTGTCAATAAGTAGTTTTGTTTTTGGAGTTTAATTATGTTAATTTACTATTTAAGGTATTTGTGTATTCTTCCTTTGCTATTTTTTTTTTTAAGATTGTTAACTTTATTTCTTTGGTTTTCGCTCATCTGTAGGTCTTTTTGATCTCATAGCCTTTACCCGTAGTCTTTCTCTTATTCTTATTTCTTTCCTCAATGCACTATTAAACCACGGTTTATCATTAGGACGGATAATAGCTGTATAATGAGGTACACATTCTCTTATATGTTGTTTTAGTATTTGTTGAAATATATCACACGCCTAGTTAATATTTTCGCAATGATTAAATATTTCTTACCATGGTTCATTTATTATTAAATCATTTAGTTTTTCAAAATGTCCTTTATTATAAAGCCATACTTCTTTTTAAAATGATTTACTGTTAGTTTCAAAGTTATTTAATATGATATATGTTCCTTTATGGTCACTTATTTTTGCAGAAAATGAAATAACTCCGCATGTATCTGTTATTAAATTGGATCAAGTAGTGTGGCCGTGTTTGCAGTTACGCCTGTCGATGTGGTTATAACATTGAACATATTTTTATGCATAATCAGTTCGTGCAGTTCGTGCTGGTGCGCTGACAGCAAGTCTTTATTTAGGTCACCAACAATAAGCACGTTGTCGGGGGGGGGGGGGGGGGGGGTCACTGTGGTCCCCTCCCGTCCCACTCGAGGTAGAAAATGAAAGTTTTTTTGTTCTACTCTATATAAATAAAGTTTAAAAATCTGGCGTGTATACAGACCTCGTTCCCATATAACCTCACCTGTAACATTAAATGCTCAGACCCTAGTTTCAACCCGTGAAAATGGAGACGAAACCTGTAACACGTTTGGATAAGGTTATAACAGAGAGAGGCTAATATCTGTGATATTTAAACGGGGATATACCATCTAAAAGTAACTAGAGCTTGTCTCGATAACCATTACTTCTCCGACGAAAGTGCATTTTTAAAATGACTAGAATCACTTCAGGTGTACGAAAATGAATATTCCAAATAATAGAACGTAAGTACTTCTAATTTAAATTAACAAAAAAACTACATCTAGTCGTTGTGTTTAAAAACTAGGGTCAGTCACTTTAATAATTGTTTTATGTTTGTTGCTTAAGTTATTATTATTATTATTATTACTTTTGTTGTTGTTGTTGTTGTTATAGTTGTTGTTGTTTCTAGGGCGACTCTGGTGGTCCAGCGAGATGCAACAACAAGGTTTCTGGGGGTGGGGTTGGATCCTGGGTTGTGTCGTCAGGCGGACACTGCATGGTCTCCTACCCGAGCGTTTACGCGAGAGTCGCCGAATACTACGACTGGATCACCGCGTAAAGACAACGTGCCTGGGGTGTTGGTGGTGGTGGTGGAGGACGGTTATCAAATGGTTGGATCCAGTCAGAATTTAGTTGGCAATACTTCCACTATCTCTAGGACTTCCAAAAATACTTGAAATTCCTTCGTCTGTGACTTCGGTCTATCAACACCGAAATCTGAAGTGAACTTATTAGATCGTTTAGGAAACTGTCACACCTTAAAATTAGACACTACAATATAAATGTACAGCATAACATAACTGAAATCGAACCAAATTAATTTTAAAGTAATTCTGATAATGTCTAGGTCGAAATCAAAACGAATTTTTTTAGTTACAGGGCACACATAGGCGTCTACGATACCGTTTTTTGTTAAAATGATACGTCATAGTCTCATAGACGACAAAAAAATCACGTCCATAAACAAACGCGTATTTTAAATCTTACAAACTATTATCGAAATCTTCTCATACAG